>NC_092275.1:13910004-13915004 GCF_036320965.1 Panulirus ornatus | reverse complement strand
ACCCCATCCATAAACAAATTAAACAACCATGGAGACATCACACACCCCTGCCGCAAACCAACATTCACTGAGAACCAATCACTTTCCTCTCTTCCTACACGTACACATGCCTTACATCCTCGATAAAAACTTTTCACTGCTTCTAACAACTTGCCTCCCACACCATATATTCTTAATACCTTCCACAGAGCATCTCTATCAACTCTATCATATGCCTTCTCCAGATCCATAAATGCTACATACAAATCCATTTGCTTTTCTAAGTATTTCTCACATACATTTTTCAAAGCAAACACCTGATCCACACATCCTCTACCACTTCTGAAACTACACTGTTCTTCCCCAATCTGATGCTCTGTACATGCCTTCACCCTCTCAGTCAATACCCTCCCATATAATTTACCAGAATACTCAACAAACTTATACCTCTGTAATTTGAGCACTCACCT
Organism: Panulirus ornatus; assembly: GCF_036320965.1. Classification (NCBI taxonomy): domain Eukaryota; kingdom Metazoa; phylum Arthropoda; class Malacostraca; order Decapoda; family Palinuridae; genus Panulirus; species Panulirus ornatus. Next base: position 13,914,555 of record NC_092275.1, on the reverse strand, counting down.
TTATCCCCTTTGCCTTTGTACAATGGCACTATGCAAGCATTCCGCCAATCCTCAGGCACCTCACCATGAATCATACTTTTTTTTTTTTTTTTTTTTATACTTTGTCGCTGTCTCCCGCGTTTGCGAGGTAGCGCAAGGAAACAGACGAAAGAAATGGCCCAACCCTCCCCATACACATGTACATACACACGTCCACACACGCAAATATACATACCTACACAGCTTTCCATGGTTTACCCCGGACGCTTCACATGCCTTGATTCAATCCACTGACAGCACGTCAACCCCTGTATACCACATCGCTCCAATTCACTCTATTCCTTGCCCTCCTTTCACCCTCCTGCATGTTCAGGCCCCGATCACACAAAATCCTTTTCACTCCATCTTTCCACCTCCAATTTGGTCTCCCTCTTCTCCTCGTTCCCTCCACCTCCGACACAAATATCCTCTTGGTCAATCTTTCCTCACTCATTCTCTCCATGTGCCCAAACCATTTCAAAACACCCTCTTCTGCTCTCTCAACCACGCTCTTTTTATTTCCACACATCTCTCTTACCCTTACGTTACTTACTCGATCAAACCACCTCACACCACACATTGTCCTCAAACATCTCATTTCCAGCACATCCATCCTCCTGCGCACAACTCTATCCATAGCCCACGCCTCGCAACCATACAACATTGTTGGAACTACTATTCCTTCAAACATACCCATTTTTGCTTTCCGGGATAATGTTCTCGACTTCCACACATTTTTCAAGGCTCCCAAAATTTTCGCCCCCTCCCCCACCCTATGATCCACTTCCGCTTCCATGGTTCCATCCGCTGACAGATCCACTCCCAGATATCTAAAACACTTCACTTCCTCCAGTTTTTCTCCATTCAAACTCACCTCCCAATTGACTTGACCCTCACCCTACTGTACCTAATAACCTTGCTCTTATTCACATTTACTCTTAACTTTCTTCTTCCACACACTTTACCAAACTCCGTCACCAGCTTCTGCAGTTTCTCACATGAATCCGCCACCAGCGCTGTATCATCAGCGAACAACAACTGACTCACCTCCCAAGCTCTCTCATCCCCAACAGACTTCATACTTGCCCCTCTTTCCAAGACTCTTGCATTTACCTCCCTAACAACCCCATCCATAAACAAATTAAACAACCATGGAGACATCACACACCCCTGCCGCAAACCTACATTCACTGAGAACCAATCACTTTCCTCTCTTCCTACACGTACACATGCCTTACATCCTCGATAAAAACTTTTCACTGCTTCTAACAACTTGCCTCCCACACCATGTATTCTTAATACCTTCCACAGAGCATCTCTACCAGATCCATAAATGCTACATACAAATCCATTTGCTTTTCTAAGTATTTCTCACATACATTCTTCAAAGCAAACACCTGATCCACACATCCTCTACCACTTCTGAAACCACACTGCTCTTCCCCAATCTGATGCTCTGTACATGCCTTCACCCTCTCAGTCAATACCCTCCCATATAATTTACCAGGAATACTCAACAAACTTATACCTCTGTAATTTGAGCACTCACTCTTATCCCCTTTGCCTTTGTACAATGGCACTATGCAAGCATTCTGCCAATCCTCAGGCACCTCACCATGAGTCATACATACATTAAATAACCTTACCAACCAGTCAACAATACAGTCACCCCCTTTTTTAATAAATTCCACTGCAATACCATCCAAACCTGCTGCCTTGCCGGCTTTCATCTTCCGCAAAGCTTTTACTACCTCTTCTCTGTTTACCAAATCATTTTCCCTAACCCTCTCACTTTGCACACCACATCAACCAAAACACCCTATAATCTGCCACTCTGTCATCAGACACATTCAACAAACCTTCAAAATACTCATTCCATCTCCTTCTCACATCACCACTACTTGTTATCACCTCCCCATTTACGCCCTTCACTGAAGTTCCCATTTGTTCCCTTGTCTTACGCACCCTATTTACCTCCTTCCAGAACATCTTTTTATTCTCCTAAAATTTACTGATAGTCTCTCACCCCAACTCTCATTTGCCCTTTTTTTCACCTCTTGCACCTTTCTCTTGACCTCCTGTCTCTTTCTTTTATACTTCTCCCACTCAATTGCATTTTTTTCCCCTGCAAAAATCGTCCAAATGCCTCTCTCTTCTCTTTCCACTATACTCTTGACTTCTTCATCCCACCACTCACTACCCTTTCTAAACAGCCCACCTCCCACTCTTCTCATGCCACAAGCATCTTTTGTGCAATCCATCACTGATTCCCTAAATACATCCCATTCCTCCCCCATCCCCTTACTTCCATTCTTCTCACCTTTTTCCATTCTGTACACAGTCTCTCCTGATACTTCTTCACACAGGTCTCCTTCCCAAGCTCACTTACTCTCACCATTCTCTTCACCCCAACATTCTCCCTTCTTTTCTGAAAACCCATACTAATCTTCACCTTAGCCTCCACAAGATAATGATCAGACATCCCTCCAGTTGCACCTCTCAGCACATTAACATCCAAAAGTCTCTCTTTCGCGCTCCTATCAATTAACACATAATCCAATAACGCTCTCTGGCCATCTCTCCTACTTACATAAGTATACTTATGTATATCTCGCTTTTTAAACCAGGTATTCCCAATCACAGTCCTTTTTCAGCACATAAATCTACAAGCTCTTCACCATTTCCATTTACAACACTGAACACCCCATGTATACCAATTATTCCCTCAACTGCCACATTACTCACCTTTGCATTCAAATCACCCATCACTATAACACCCGGTCTTTCGTGCATCAAAACCACTAACACACTCATTCAGCTGCTCCCAAAACACTTGCCTCTCATGATCTTTCTTCTCATGCCCAGGTGCATATGCACCAATAATCACCCACCTCTCTCCATCAACTATTCAATGAATCATACATACATTGAATAACCTTACCAACCAGTCAACAATACAGTCACCCCCTTTTTTAATAAATTCCACTGCAGTACCATACAAACCCGCTGCCTTGCCTTTCATCTTCCGCAAATGCTTTTACTACCTCTTCTCTGTTTACCAAAATGATTTTTTCCTAACCTCTCACTTTGCACACCACATCAACCAAAACACCCTATATCTGCCACTCTATCATCGAACACATTCAACAAACCTTCAAAATACTCACTCCATCTCCTTCTCACATCACCACTACTTGTTATCACCTCCCCATTAGCCCCCTTCACTGAAGTTCCCATTTGTTCCCTTGTCTTACGCACTTTATTTGCCTTCTTCCAAAACATCTTTTTATTCTCCCTAAAATTTAATGATACTCTCTCACCCCAACTCTCATTTTCCCTCTTTTTCACCTCTTGGACCTTTCTCTTGACCTGCCTCTTTCTTTTATACTTCTCCCACTCAATTGCATTTTTTCCCTGTAAAAATCGTCCAAATGCCTCTCTCTTCTCTTTCACTAATAATCTTACTTCTTCAACCCACTACTCACTACCCTTTCTAATCTGCCCACCTCCCACACTTCTCATGCCACAAGCATCTTTTGTGCAAGCCATCACTGCTTCCTAAATACATCCCATTCCTCCCCCACTCCCCTTACCTCCTTTGTCTTGCCCTTTTCCATTCCGTACTCAGTCTCTCCTGGTACTTCCTCACACAAGTCTCCTTCCCAAGCTCACTTACTCTCACCATTCTCTTCACCCCAACATTCTCCCTTCTTTTCTGAAAACCTCTACAAATCTTCACCTTTGCCTCCACAAGATAATGATCAGACATCCCTCCAGTTGCACCTCTCAGCACATTAACATCCAAAAGTCTCTCTTTCGCGCGCCTATCAATTAACACATAATCCAATAACGCTCTCTGGCCATCTCTCCTACTTACATAAGTATACTTATGTATATCTCGCTTTTTAAACCAGGTATTCCCAATCACCAGTCCTTTTTCAGCACATAAATCTACAAGCTCTTCACCATTTCCATTTACAACACTGAACACCCCATGTATACCAATTATTCCCTCAACTGCCACATTACTCACCTTTGCATTCAAATCACCCATCACTATAACGCCGGTCTCGTGCATCAAAACCACTAACACACTCATTCAGCTGCTCCCAAAACACTTGCCTCTCATGATCTTTCTTCTCATGCCCAGGTGCATATGCACCAATAATCACCCATCTCTCTCCATCACCTTTCAGTGTTACCCATATCAATCTAGAGTTTACTTTCTTACACTCTATCACATACTCCCACCACTCCTGTTTCAGAAGTAGTGCTACACCTTCCCTTGCTCTTGTCCTCTCACTAACCCTGACTTTACTCCCAAGACATACCCAAACCACTCTTCCCCTTTACCCTTGAGCTTCGTTTCACTCAGAGCCAAAATATCCAGGTTCCTGCCCTCAAACATACTACCTATCTCTCCTTTTTTCTCATCTTGGTTACATCCACACACATTTAGACACCCCAGTCTGAGCCTTCGAGGAGGATGAGCACTCCCCGCGTGACTCCTTCTGTTTCCCGTTTTAGAAAGTT
>NC_092275.1:13902504-13905004 GCF_036320965.1 Panulirus ornatus | reverse complement strand
GCACTCACTCTTATCCCCTTTGCCTTTGTACAATGGCACTATGCACGCATTCCGCCAATCCTCAGGCACCTCACCATGAGTCATACATACATTAAATAACCTTACCAACCAGTCAACAATACAGTCACCCCCTTTTTTAATAAATTCCACTGCAATACCATCCAAACCTGCTGCCTTGCCGGCTTTCATCTTCCGCAAAGCTTTTACTACCTCTTCTCTGTTTACCAAATCATTTTCCCTAACCCTCTCACTTTGCACACCACCTCGACCCAAACACCCTATATCTGCCACTCTGTCATCAGACACATTCAACAAACCTTCAAAATACTCATTCCATCTCCTTCTCACATCACCACTACTTGTTATCACCTCCCCATTTACGCCCTTCACTGAAGTTCCCATTTGCTCCTTTGTCTTACGCACCCTATTTACCTCCTTCCAGAACATCTTTTTATTCTCCCTAAAATTTACTGATAGTCTCTCACCCCAACTCTCATTTGCCCTTTTTTTCACCTCTTGCACCTTTCTCTTGACCTCCTGTCTCTTTCTTTTATACTTCTCCCACTCAATTGCATTTTTTCCCTGCAAAAATCGTCCAAATGCCTCTCTCTTCTCTTTCACTAATACTCTTACTTCTTCATCCCACCACTCACTACCCTTTCTAAACAGCCCACCTCCCACTCTTCTCATGCCACAAGCATCTTTTGTGCAATCCATCACTGATTCCCTAAATACATCCCATTCCTCCCCCACTCCCCTTACTTCCATTCTTCTCACCTTTTTCCATTCTGTACACAGTCTCTCCTGATACTTCTTCACACAGGTCTCCTTCCCAAGCTCACTTACTCTCACCACCTTCTTCACCCCAACATTCACTCTTCTTTTCTGAAAACCCATACTAATCTTCACCTTAGCCTCCACAAGATAATGATCAGACATCCCTCCAGTTGCACCTCTCAGCACCTTGACATCCAAAAGTCTCTCTTTCGCACGCCTGTCAATTAACACGTAATCCAATAACGCTCTCTGGCCATCTCTCCTACTTACATAAGTATACTTATGTATATCTCGCTTTTTAAACCAGGTATTCCCAATCATCAGTCCTTTTTCAGCACATAAATCTACAAGCTCTTCACCATTTCCATTTACAACACTGAACACCCCATGCATACCAATTATTCCCTCAACTGCCACATTACTCACCTTTGCATTCAAATCACCCATCACTATAACCCGGTCTCGTGCATCAAAACCGCTAACACACTCATTTAGCTGCTCCCAAAACACTTGCCTCTCATGATCTTTCTTCTCATGCCCAGGTGCATATGCACCAATAATCACCCACCTCTCTCCATCAACTATTCAATGAATCATACATACATTGAATAACCTTACCAACCAGTCAACAATACAGTCACCCCCTTTTTTAATAAATTCCACTGCAGTACCATACAAACCCGCTGCCTTGCCTTTCATCTTCCGCAATGCTTTTACTACCTCTTCTCTGTTTACCAAATGATTTTTCCTAACCCTCTCACTTTGCACACCACATCAACCAAAACACCCTATATCTGCCACTCTATCATCGAACACATTCAACAAACCTTCAAAATACTCACTCCATCTCCTTCTCACATCACCACTACTTGTTATCACCTCCCCATTAGCCCCCTTCACTGAAGTTCCCATTTGTTCCCTTGTCTTACGCACTTTATTTGCCTTCTTCCAAAACATCTTTTTATTCTCCCTAAAATTTAATGATACTCTCTCACCCCAACTCTCATTTTCCCTCTTTTTCACCTCTTGGACCTTTCTCTTGACCTGCCTCTTTCTTTTATACATCTCCCACTCAATTGCATTTTTTCCCTGTAAAAATCGTCCAAATGCCTCTCTCTTCTCTTTCACTAATAATCTTACTTCTTCAACCCACCACTCACTACCCTTTCTAATCTGCCCACCTCCCATACTTCTCATGCCACAAGCATCTTTTGTGCAAGCCATCACTGCTTCCCTAAATACATCCCATTCCTCCCCCACTCCCCTTACCTCCTTTGTTCTTGCCCTTTTCCATTCCGTACTCAGTCTCTCCTGGTACTTCCTCACACAAGTCTCCTTCCCAAGCTCACTTACTCTCACCATTCTCTTCACCCCAACATTCTCCCTTCTTTTCTGAAAACCTCTACAAATCTTCACCTTTGCCTCCACAAGATAATGATCAGACATCCCTCCAGTTGCACCTCTCAGCACATTAACATCCAAAAGTCTCTCTTTCGCGCTCCTATCAATTAACACATAATCCAATAACGCTCTCTGGCCATCTCTCCTACTTACATACGTATACTTATGTATATCTCGCTTTTTAAACCAGGTATTCCCAATCACCAGTCCTTTTTCAGCACATAAATCTACAAGCTCTTCACCATTTCCATTTACAACACTGAACACCCCATGTATACCAATTATTCCCTCAACTGCCACATTACTCACCTTTGCATTCAAA
>NC_092275.1:12165004-12177504 GCF_036320965.1 Panulirus ornatus | reverse complement strand
AACGTAGCGGATATAGAACGCATTTCCACCATGTGTGACTCAAGCTTTCATATCAGGACGGGTAAAGAAGGCTTTAACATGAGTGAGAGAAGGTTCAAGAAGCTTAATCTTTAAGAAGGAAGGCTTAACATGTGTAGTGTAAGACATATTTGGTTATCCTATTTTCTAGTCTTGCCCCACTTATCCTTTACCCCCCCCCCCCCCTATATTACGAACACAAGTTGTCTGTTGTCGTACGTCTTATCTCCATACATCAAGTTGTGCTGTATACTCTCTCTTCCACACACGCTGAAAGATAGAACAGATAGACAGATAAAGGAGAGAGAGAGAGAGAGAGAGAGAGAGAGAGAGAGAGAGAGAGAGAGAGAGAGAGAGAGAGAGAGAGAGAGGTTGGCAATGTTCATGTGTACTATATATAACTATTATGATTACGGTCATGAGGTTATAATTTGGTTGTCTGGCAATACACTGCATCATCATTTATGTTATTTGTAGAATGTACTTGTAGGTCAATGTAGTCCTTGTCTGCCATGAAGGAAGACCCTTAACCAGATTACATTAGAACTCGAGATCATTGACCATGACAGATCAGACAGGAAAAAATGGCTTAGTTACTTTTTACAGAAGGATGATCTTGTGTGTTATCACAAGGAGAGAGGTACGTCGTGTAGCATGATAATGTTATGATCATGAGCAGTGGTTGTTGTGGTCGTACTTACCGGAGTGGTTGGCCCTCTCCAAGATGACGTAGTCTCTGTGGGCCTGGTGGAGGAAGTAAGCCATCTGGAGGCCGGCAGGACCTGCCCCAATGACGCAGTAGTCATGGCTGATGCTGTCCACGGAGGCCAAGACCGAGGCGCAGCAGACGAGCAGGAGCACCAGCAGAGGGAAGGTCACGAGGAAACACCATCGTCTGCTGGGCAAGTCAGCAGCCTGGCTCCCCGAACCTTCTCCCATGAGCCTCGCGGGGCACACCTGCTGCAAGAAGACCATCCAAGTGAACCATCTGCTGCACATACAACCAACACACAGAAGACCATCCAAGTGAACCATCTGCTGCACATACAGCCAACACACAGAAAACCATCCAAGTTAACCATCTGCTGCACATACAACCAACACACAGAAAACCATCCAAGTGAACCACCTGCGGCACATACAGCCAACACACAGAAAATGACGTGTATATATATATATATATATATATATATATATATATATATATATATATATATATATATATATATATATATATATATTGTAATCATTGAAGACTACCAGAGCCGTACACATGTGGATGCTGCCAGGGGTACATACATCATGATGTATATTCTTACATCCTTGACCAATGGTAAACATGTCACAAGTAATACTGCCTTGACCCACGACATACCACTTCCATCGGAGAATCGGTTGAGAAATTGTTATACTAGCCAGACGTAGTGGCCGTCCTACATGCATGACCATAACATCAGAGTTGTGGGAAGGTCTACCGTAGACCAGTTGTAGTCTACGGTAGACCAACCTCGATGTTCACTTACTGAAGTTCTCTTTACATTCCTTGTGCTTCTCTGATTTACTACTAATAATAATGATGATAATGATAATAATAATGATAATAATAATAATAATGATAATAATAATAATAATACCAATAATAATAATAATAATAATAATAATAATAATAATAATAATGATCGCAATGATAATAATCATTATCATTATCATAATGATATTCGGTAGAAGTCCAGCCCATCCCAACCTGGGGTTGTATCGTCGTGTTCAAGGGTTGTATCGTCATTCAGGGGTTGTACCGTCGTGTTCAAGGGTCGTACCGTTGTGTTCAACGGTTGCACTGTCGTGTTCAACGGTTGCACTGTCGTGTTCAAGGTCGTACCGTCGTGATCAAGGGTAGCATCGTCGTGTTCAAGGTCGTACCGTCGTGATCAAGGGTCGCATCGTCGTGTACAAGGGTCGAATCGTCGTGTTCAAGGGTCGTACCGTCGTGTTCAAGGTCGTACCGTCGTGTTCAAGGTCGTACCGTCGTGTTCAAGGGTCGCATCGTCGTGTACAAGGGTCGTATCGTCGTGTACAAGGGTCGTACCGTCGTGTTCAAGGTCGTACCGTCGTGTTCAAGGTCGTATCGTCGTGTTCAAGGGTCGCATCGTCGTGTACAAGGGTCGTACCGTCGTGTACAAGGGTCGTACCGTCGTGTACAAGGGTCGTATCGTCGTGTTCAAGGTCGTACCGTCGTGTTCAAGGTCGTATCGTCGTGTTCAAGGGTCGTATCGTCGTGTACAAGGGTCGTATCGTCGTGTACAAGGGTCGTATCGTCGTGTACAAGGGTCGTAACGTCGTGTTCAAGGTCGTATCGTCGTGTTCAAGGGTCGTATCGTCGTGTACAAGGGTCGTACCGTCGTGTTCAAGGGTCTTACCGTCGTGTTCAAGGTCGTACCGTCGTGTTCAAGGTCGTACCGTCGTGTTCAAGGTCGTACCATCATGATGAACGTTTCGCAGCGTCGGTCGTGATTATTTTCTCGTACCAGGAACCAGTTACCACAAGAAGTGGAGCCCAAACAATGAGTCGATCGTAAAAACCATTTCAGGCGACATAATAATAATAACAATAATGATAATGATAAATAATAATAATAATAGTAAATGATAATAATAATAATAATGATGATAATAATAAATGATAATGATAAATGATAATAATGATAATAATAATAATAATAATAATAATAATAATAATAATAATAATAATAATAATAAATGATAATGATAAATGATAATAATAATAATAATAATGATAAATGATAATGATAAATGATAATAATAATAATAATAATAATAATAATAATAATAATAATAATAATAATGATAAATGATAATAATAATAATAATAATAATAATAATAATAATAATAATAATAATAAATGATAATAATAATAAAAATAATAATAATAATAATAATAATAATAATAATAATAATAATAATAATAATAATAATAATGATAATGATAAATGATAATAATAATAATAATAATAATAATAATAATAATAATAATAATAATGATAAATGATAATAATAATAATAATAATAATAATAATAATAATAATAATAATAATAATAATAATAATAATAAATGATAATAATAATAAAATAATAATAATAATAATAATAATAATAATAATAATAATAATAGCAATAATAATAATAATAATAATAATAATAATAATAATGATAAAGTAACGATATGTCAAGAAGCGTTCAACACAGGCCATCCACCTACGTCAGACAACTGGCGAGCCCCAGTTCCGGCCCACGGCTCAATAAAGCCAGTTTACTGCCATCATCATCATACCACTCACTCACATACGTCCATCAAAGACGCACGTCCACCCACACCGACCCTCACACACGGATCCCTCCCACGCCTTGCATGAGGTACTCCCACGGGAAAACATAGTGTGCTTATTACAAATGACTGCATATTATGCATGAAATAATCATGCACAAGTTTCATAGTAATTGACTATCTAATTACACATGTCACCTTGTCACATCAAACTGCAGTACATGCCGCGCACACATAAGTCATATATCTACCTATCTACTTATATTAGCCACCAAACCTAAAGTAAATTCTGCAGCTCTAGAGACTGCGCTACTTCCAGGAACAGGGAAAGCATGGACACCTTCAGCATGAACAGTTTTATGCACAGAGAGAGAGAGAGAGAGAGAGAGAGAGAGAGAGAGAGAGAGAGAGAGAGAGAGAGAGAGAGAGAGCAAGGGTTGTAGGGTCCGACAAGACACCTCAGGACCAGCTGATGTTGGTTCGCCGTAAACCTTTGTTCAGTACTATAGTGAAGGTTATTACTACTATTACTACGACGAGGATGAGGAGGAGGAGGAGATGGGCATGACAGAGTACACAAGACCTGATGGTCCAGGACGAGCTTCTCTGCTGAAGGAACAATATCTTCCATTCTTGATCTCTACTGAAAGAGACAATAAAACATATGGAGGTGGAGAAGGAGGAAGAAGATGGTGGGAAGCAGACAACGAGGTGGAGATGATAATGGTAATGTGTAAAACATCGAAACTAGTCAAGAGAGATGGACGTAAAAGCAACTAGACATGTTGACGAACATCTGTCACCAATTACCTCTATCAAGATGATAGTATCACTGGCCACCAGTTCTGCTGATGTAATAGCCAACATGTGTGCGTGTACATCATTACTTGATCAATTCTTGCATCGTGAGGTTTAAACTCTTAACCACGAAGGCAGACCCTTACTTACCATGAGCACAAGAGTTCGAACCTTAAGACAAGGTACGTTCCCAGGCTGGCCCGTACGAAACTTACACCTAACCTGACCTGACCCTTAACTGTGTGTGTGTGTGTGTGTGTGTGTGTAGGAGCCAGGGCAAACACCTCCTTTCACTAAATCACACATATTTCCAGCACACAACACAAGAGTAACTAACTCGGTGGGAATGTTGGCTGCGGTCAATCCAATAATGATGGTGGGATTAATACAGACACGACTCATATTGGGGGATTACTCTAGCAAGTGTTGAGGGATTTCTGGGGCAGGGTGCCACGTGCCATGAGAGAGAGAGAGAGAGAGAGAGAGAGAGAGAGAGAGAGAGAGAGAGAGAGAGAGAGAGAGAGAGAGAGAGAGAGAACTCTAATTTACATTTTCCTTAATAATAATTTATCTGTAGAGATCGTCACTATTAAATTTCTCAGTATTCCTCGAGTTCTCTCACATATTCTCATTATTTCTAACAAGTTTATTCTTAACCATCAATACCTTACAGTATGTCTCTCAGTCAGCCTTACTTTATATCACAATCTTTTCCAAACTGTTGGTTGAGTGTCTTGCTCAGAGCCACTCTTATTCTTTAAGGATTTTCCTCAGACAGGTCATATGTGAGCCAGTAATTGTGATCTACATCCACGCCGTTGGTGAAGCTCTGTTGTCCACGAAGGTGTCCAACCTTGGCACAAGATGAAGAAGAGACGTGCCAGGATCATCTTTGTACGACCGTGTTGTCCAAGATGACCAAACACATGTCTTGACAGAGTATGAGTTAAGTGCAGGCAGCTGAGAGAACATGTCTGGTTTGCTAAGATTTGCAGTTAAGATAGAAATTATATGCTTATCCAAGTATGACTTTAGAGTACTATTCTTTTTTTATAATTCATTATAAATTCATCCATCAAAGACGAAATGATTACAAATGAAGAAAACATTCTGGTAATGTTTACAATTCACTCAACCGCCTTCGCGATTGTCAGTTTTTCCTCAGCCATGTTTGCTAGTAGGATTTTCTCCGTCATCCTGGAACAAGGACGTCTTTATAGGACAAAAAAAAAGAAAAAAAGAAAAGGAGACAGGAGAGAGAGGCATGGATAGGAAAGTGGGGTGGGTTGAAGACATGGCGGGGAGCAAGGGAGTTGTTAATGTCTGAGAGACTGGGTCTTTGTCCAACAACAGCCCCAGGGAACGTATTAACTTGGTCTGTCATTGTCAACCCCACATGACACACAACTGGGTAACATTACATGACACACAACTGGGTAACATTACATGACACACAACTGGGTAACATTACATGACACACAACTGGGTAACATTACATGACACACAACTGGGTAACATTACATGACACACAACTGGGTAACATTACATGACACACAACTGGGTAACATTACATGACACACAACTGGGTAACATTAAATTTCCATAAAAATCACCATCAAGGACACATTTCAGAATCATTAATGTTCCCCCACAGCGACACGTTCACCTTCCATACCTTCAATAGTCTTATGATCTCAAAGATAAAACACACATGAATGCCATCGGGAAATACATGATTTACGTTTAATTTCAGACCTGGTGGTCCTCGCACTTCTGACCTTCTCCAGTGAATATCTTTTTCGTCACTGTAGGAAAAGTCAACAAGCCAGGCCTCCCTCCCAGGCCCGTCTGGTACCACACAAACAGAGGAACACAATTTCGGGAGGTGTCAGACGAGCTACGTCTGTTGTGGTGAGGTCAGGCAGAGAGTGTGTGTGGTACTGGAGGATCAGTGGGTGGTAGTGGAAGGAGAAGGTGGGTTGGCTGAAAATGGAAATGGTTCTGTGAAAGAAAGGGAATCTTGAACTCACATTGCTAACACCAGCTGGACATACTTGATGACATCTCGTGTATTGTAACACAAGCAACGTTGTTTATCATCATCAATCATGAAGTACTTAATCTCTGACTGACTTTTCTGCTCGCAAAAGAATATCTTACAATGTCATCTAGGCCCTCCCTCCCTCCACTTCCCTTATATCGCTTAAGGCAACAGAGAGCCACTTGTACTCCACGTGAATCTTATTTCAGACCAAAGAAAACCTCGGGAGTACAGAAACCCTTTCTGAGACCATAAAACTCACCCCTCTGAGACAACAGAGAAACCGTCTTTGAGACCAAGTAAATAGATCTCTTATCGTCGCAGATGGCAAATACATTTATTTCATGAGCGACGTCATAGATATCTGGCGAATGGAAAGCAACCAGAAACATTTCTTCAGCAGTAACGTTAACGAAAACGTTTGAATATCACAACAACAAGAACACTCTGTGTTGATAACACAACTCGAGTTAGGTTCTCACGGCCTCGCCTTATTCAGTGGGGTCATCTTCAAGCCAGCCAGGTCACCCAGGAGCAAGGCTGTCCACACAAACAAGACTTATTTGCATACGAACCAACCTTTATTAGCATGGCGGGGGGGGGGGGGGTGACTAGCGTCCACTCCTACCCAGAAGTGGCTGATGATCCACCGTGGAGGATGGATCAAAGGTGGATGGCTCCTCCTGCTGAGCCCCCCCCCCCTGCTGCTGTCACGGGGGGGGGGGGGGACGCCATGGACAAAGACACTGACTAGCGAAAGACGTAATGTGGCAGGTCAGGTTAGGCCAGGGGTGACCTGCACCTGCTGGTCTTCCTCCCGGCTGCTGCTTCATGCCACAATATTTGCCATGGTCTACCATCACTATCGCCAGCACGCACACCACACAGTGACGGCAGGGGGACGAAATCACGCAAGGGAAGCGAAGGGAAGTGAGGAGGACATGAAGCTGGAGATGTGAGCAGTGATGGAGGTCCCCCTGTGTTACCGGTCCTTCTGGCCAACACCCTGCCCAAGGCACGCCACATATCCATTTTTGCCGCTAAAAGCACCGAGTGTCTGGCGCACTCATGCTGCAGGTGGTGGCTCTACAGAAGACAACACCGAGTGCACACGTCCAGCAAACGTGATCTAGACAGATTTTTTTTACCCCTTCTGCCACGGTGGTCATCACAGATGGTTCCCCTCGCTGGGCCGCCCTGTGGTAACCTGAGTAAGCCAAAGCCGACCTCCTGCCTTTCCTCAGACACCGTCTCCCAGCAAGCCACAGTTTGTGTCACTATCACAAAGTCCAACTATCCATTACTAACAAACTAACAATCTCAGTCAACACTTTTAATTACTTGCTTATCTTTGAAAAACAAAGACAAAATGTAACCTACGAGACAACCAAACCCTACACCCAAGATTTCTCTCTCCCCCAAAATTCCAAAACACTTGAAAGGTCGAGTAATTATATGAAGTAAAAGAACGAGAACTGAAACTACTTTACTGTCTGCCCTATTCAAGATTACCTGACACAGTGGTACATACATACATATATACGAGTGTGGGCGACAACGTGGTACATACATACATATATACGAGTGTGGGCGACAACGTGGTACATACATACATATATACGAGTGTGGGCGACAACGTGGTACATACATACATATATACGAGTGTGCCTGACAACGTGGTACATACATACATATATACGAGTGTGCCTGACAACGTGGTACATACATACATATATACGAGTGTGCCTGACAACGTGGTACATACATACATATATACGAGTGTGCCTGACAACGTGGTACATACATACATATATACGAGTGTGCCTGACAACGTGGTACATACATACATATATACGAGTGTGCCTGACAACGTGGTACATACATACATATATACGAGTGTGCCTGACAACGTGGTACATACATACATATATACGAGTGTGCCTGACAACGTGGTACATACATACATATATACGAGTGTGCCTGACAACGTGGTACATACATACATATATACGAGTGTGGGTGATAACGTGGTACATACATACATATATACGAGTGTGCCTGACAACGTGGTACATACATACATATATACGAGTGTGCCTGACAACGTGGTACATACATACATATATACGAGTGTGGGTGATAACGTGGTACATACATACATATATATGTGAGTGTGGTACATACATACATACATATGAGTGTGGGTCATGTGTGTTGCAAGACGTTAACACGTTCCTTCTGGTGTTGTTGACTCCGCCTGCAGGCAGTCAGGCTCCTTCCGGCGCCGTTTCCTGCTTCCCTGATGCAGGGGACGCACCCTAGCTGCTGCAGGTGGAGTGAACGGGATCACGACCTAACATCATGTCATCATCTTCCACACCAACAGAAGGATATCTACTTCCTCACACATAGGTTGTGTGTGGCAGCAAGACTGACCACCCACTTACCTCGCCTTCCACCACAGCCAATCTCTCTCTCTCTCTCTCTCTCTCTCTCTCTCTCTCTCTCTCTCTCTCTCTCTCTCTCTCTCTCTAATGACAACATTAACATCATCACTGCTACAGTTCCAGAGCTTCCTACTTAACGCCTCTCAGCCAATCCCTTAATTCCCCCCACCCAGTCCAAGCAACCCCAGACGACTTTCTGCGAAGACCCGTAAAACGAGGCAATTACGTCCCTACAACAACATTCACAACCTGTCTGAGAACATGTCTTACCAGCACACCAGGTCTTACCAGCACACCAGGTCTTACCAGCACACCAGGTCTTCCCAGCACACCAGGTCTTACCAGCACTTCTCAAAATATGATCACCAAACTTGTGTAGTGTGCCACTGAGAGTAAAGACTTGATAATGATCATATAAGTGGGAAGAATGTATGTGTATCAGTCATCATGAGCCAAACAGACCATTATAATAAGTGATCCAATTATCCTGTAACGTGTGGAGTGCACCTCACCCACGCTGGCATCATGTAATAAATCAACAAGAAAATAATAGACTTGGTCTTATATGTAAGTGGGTGTTGACATAAGATCCGGGATGTGTATGTGGCATTATTAGTCTGGTCCATCATACAGCTCCAAGTTGAACCACCTAAACCTGGACGTGATATCCTGGTGCACTAACATTGATCATGGAAGGTAGCTTGTTATCTTGAGTGGTGGTAACTTATTGTGATGACTGATCAACACAATCACACTGCCAGCATGGTCCACTTAATAAAGTGCACGATCACATACACAAGTGTACGATCACATACACAAGTGTACGATCACATACACAAGTGCACGATCACATACACAAGTGCACGATCACATACACAAGTGCACGATCACATACACAAGTGCACGATCACATACACAAGTGCACGATCACATACACAAGTGCACGATCACATACTCAAGTGTACGATCACATACACAAGTGCACGATCACATACACAAGTGCACGATCACATACTCAAGTGCACGATTACATACACAAGTGCACGATCACATACACAAGTGCACGATCACATACACAAGTGCACGATCACATACACAAGTGTACGATCACATACACAAGTGCACGATCACATACACAAGTGCACGATCACATACTCAAGTGCACGATTACATACACAAGTGCACGATCACATACACAAGTGCACGATCACATACACAAGTGCACGATTACATACACAAGTGCACGATCACATACACAAGTGTACGATCACATACACAAGTGCACGATCACATACACAAGTGCACGATCACATACACAAGTGTACGATCACATACACAAGTGTACGATCACATACACAAGTGCACGATCACATACACAAGTGCACGATCACATACACAAGTGCACGATCACATACACAAGTGCACGATCACATACACAAGTGCACGATCACATACACAAGTGCACGATCACATACACAAGTGCACGATCACATACTCAAGTGTACGATCACATACACAAGTGCACGATCACATACACAAGTGCACGATCACATACACAAGTGCACGATCACATACTCAAGTGCACGATCACATACTCAAGTGCACGATTACATACACAAGTGCACGATCACATACACAAGTGCACGATCACATACACAAGTGCACGATCACATACACAAGTGCACGATCACATACACAAGTGCACGATCACATACACAAGTGCACGATCACATACACAAGTGCACGATCACATACTCAAGTGCACGATCACATACACAAGTGCACGATCACATACACAAGTGCACGATCACATACACAAGTGCACGATCACATACACAAGTGCACGATCACATACACAAGTGCACGATCACATACACAAGTGCACGATCACATACACAAGTGCACGATTACATACACAAGTGCACGATCACATACACAAGTGCACGATCACATACACAAGTGCACGATCACATACACAAGTGCACGATCACATACACAAGTGCACGATCACATACTCAAGTGCACGATCACATACACAAGTGCACGATCACATACACAAGTGCACGATCACATACACAAGTGCACGATCACATACACAAGTGCACGATCACATACACAAGTGCACGATTACATACACAAGTGCACGATCACATACACAAGTGTACGATCACATACACAAGTGCACGATCACATACACAAGTGCACGATCACATACAGAAGTGCACGATCACATACACAAGTGCACGATCACATACACAAGTGCACGATCACATACACAAGTGTACGATCACATACACAAGTGCACGATCACATACACAAGTGCACGATCACATACACAAGTGCACGATCACATACACAAGTGTACGATCACATACACAAGTGCACGATCACATACACAAGTGCACGATCACATACACAAGTGCACGATCACATACACAAGTGCACGATCACATACACAAGTGTACGATCACTTACACAAGTGCATGATCACATACACAAGTGCACGATCACATACACAAGTGCACGATCACATACACAAGTGCACGATCACATACACAAGTGTACGATCACATACACAAGTGCACGATCACATACACAAGTGCACGATCACATACACAAGTGTACGATCACATACACAAGTGTACGATCACATACACAAGTGCACGATCACATACACAAGTGCACGATCACATACACAAGTGCACGATCACATACACAAGTGTACGATCACATACACAAGTGTACGATCACATACACAAGTGCACGATCACATACACAAGTGCACGATCACATACACAAGTGTACGATCACATAAACAAGTGCACGATCACATACACAAGTGCACGATCACATACACAAGTGCACGATTACATACACAAGTGCACGATCACATACACAAGTGCACGATCACATACACAAGTGCACGATCACATACACAAGTGCACGTGCACATAAACAAGTATACGTGCACATACCCATGTGCACATGCACAGGTGCACACGCATACACGCACGCACATTATTCAGACAAATACATACAAACGCTTGACCGTAATCTTCGCGACGGAGGCGCACTTTGCGGCAGAGTGGGTCAGAGCCGCAGGGAGATGTTTGCGGCAGAGTGGGTCACAGCCGCAGGGAGATGTTTGCGGCAGAGTGGGTCAGAGCCGCAGGGAGATATTTGCGGCAGAATGTCTTACATAAAAAGAGCGGAAGAAGAAATGTTGAAGATGGCGACCTAGAGTATGTATGAAGGAGCACAACCATAATTGCCACGTATGATAGGAATGTATGGTTATAACACCAGGACGCCACACACACACACACACACTACATTGCTCAACTTCTTCTGGCTGAAAACTATCATCAGAAAACCATTATGTCTGAGGAATAAACCACACTACACCTGCCTCTACCACAGCCAGGTGTACCACACTACACCTGCCTCTACCACAGCCAGGTGTACCACACTACACTTGGCTCTACCACAGCCAGGTGTACCACACTACACCTGCCTCTACCACAGCCAGGTGTACCACACTACACCTGGCTCTACCACAGCCAGGTGTACCACACTACACCTGGCTCTACCACAGCCAGGTGTACCACACTACACCTGCCTCTACCACAGCCAGGTGTACCACACTACACCTGCCTCTACCACAGCCAGGTGTACCACACTACACCTGGCTTTACTGACTGCAAGATTAAACATTCCCTAACATTATAACCTGAGCACTACCATAACCTGAGCCCTACCATAACCTGAGCACTACCATAACCTGAGCCCTACCATAACCTGAGCCCTACCATAACCTGAGCCCTACCATAACCTGAGCACTACCATAACCTG
>NC_092275.1:12110004-12162504 GCF_036320965.1 Panulirus ornatus | reverse complement strand
CCCTCCTCCCCCGCTAACTATCCCTCCTCCCCCGCTAACTATCCCTCCTCCCCAGCTAACTATCTCTCCTCCCCAGCTAACTATCCCTCCTCCCCCGCTAACTATCCCTCCTCCCCCGCTAACTATCCCTCCTCCCCAGCTAACTATCCCTCCTCCCCAGCTAACTATCCCTCCTCCCCCGCTAACTATCCCTCCTCCCCCGCTAACTATCCCTCCTCCCCCGCTAACTATCCCTCCTCCCCCGCTAACTATCCCTCCTCCCCCGCTAACTATCCCTCCTCCCCCGCTAACTATCCCTCCTCCCCAGCTAACTATCCCTCCTCCCCAGCTAACTATCCCTCCTCCCCCGCTAACTATCCCTCCTCCCCCGCTAACTATCCCTCCTCCCCCGCTAACTATCCCTCCTCCCCCGCTAACTATCCCTCCTCCCCCGCTAACTATCCCTCCTCCCCCGCTAGCTTTACACAAACACAGCTCAGATCACCTCCTTGTGTCTGTGTGTACCTCCATGTAAGTTTACATATGTCCGTAGTACAGCTTAATGTGTACACATCTAACTCTCTCTCTCTCTCTCTCTCTCTATATATATATATATACACACATAAGGTGTGTGTATGTGTGTGTGGTGTGTGCGTGTGTGTGTGTGTGTGTGTGTGGTGTGTGTGTGTGTGTGTGTGGTGTGTGGTGTATGGTGTGTGTGTGTGTGTGGTGTGTGGTGTGTGTGTGTGTGTGTGTGTGGTGTGTGGTGTATGGTGTGTGTGTGTGGTGTGTGTGTGTGTGTGTGTGTGTGTGTGTGTGTGTGTGTGTGTGTGTGTGTGTGTGTGGTGTATGGTGTGTGTGTGTGGTGTATGGTGTGTGGTGTATGGTGTGTGTGTGTGTGTGTGTGTGTGTGTGTGTGTGTGTGTGTGTGGTGTGTGGTGTATGGTGTGTGGTGTATGGTGTGTGTGTGTGTGGTGTGTGTATGTGGTGTGTGTGGTGTATGGTGTGTGTGTGGTGTTTGTGGTGTGTGTGTGTGTATGGTGTGTGTGTGTGTGTATGGTGTGTGTGTGTGTGTATGGTGTGTGTGTGTGTGTGTATGTGGTGTATGGTGTGTGTGGTGTGTATGTGGTGTATGGTGTGTGTGGTGTGTGTGTGTGGTGTATGGTGTGTGTGTGGTGTGTGTGTGTGTGTATCAATATCAAACCGCCAGGAATGAAGGCGTGCGTGCGTGTGAGCGCGCCTATGTAAGATCAAGGTGTAGCCAAACTGAAGTATTAAAGTATATGTCGGGGGGGGGGGGGGTGAGTGTCCAGCTGTATATGTAGGTTCTACTGTGTCAACACTACCATAATTACAACCTTCAATGTTTTATTGAACTCTTAATGTACGATGGTAGGAGTACGACACTCTTAATGTACGATGGTAGGAGTAGGACACTTTAACACGTCGGTACGACTCTTGAGTGCGACGGTAGGATCCTTGAGGTGATCCTTAAGGAGCGTCTTACCTAAGGGTCGTTTGGAGGTCAAGCCACAACACTTAAGTGGAGGTGGCTGTACATAATGTTATTATTAACCTCCCGCACCCAACGTTGTCTCATGGATTGTCCACTCCATCATCAGCAACACACACTCTCTCCCTGCTCCCTCCCTTCTCTTAACACAAACAGAAATGTGAAAGTGACGACACGCGAAGATTCCACGTCGATCAAGCTTTCATGACCTGATTCTTCCATTTGTCACTGAGGACCCGATAAGGAATTCTATCCATGGGTGGAGACTTGGCCATGAAAATAGTTATATAAAAAAGACAGACTTTCAAGAGTTGAGCACAAAGGTCTGTCTCCCTTTTATTTTTCGTCTATTGTTCAAACTTCATGATTGCTGCTCTCCTAACAATCCTCCAATAATCCACTACAAAAGTTTTCAGTTCACAAAACACGACCTTCCAGTCAACATTCACAAACACGACCTTCATAAAAATCCCCTCCAAAAGAAGTTTCCAACTGCCAAAACTCGTTCCTCCACACAACACTCACACGAACTCTCAAACAAACATCTCCCAAAGTCTTCTTCAACTCACAAAACTCGTCCCTCCAGACAACAATCAATGAATATATTCATAACCTTACCTCTCACCGCACACACTATCATGTAAGGCTGGGATTATCATCTATTTACGAGAAGAGAGAGAGAGAGAGAGAGAGAGAGAGAGAGAGAGAGAGAGAGAGAGAGAGAGAGAGAGAGAGAGAGAGATCTGAGTCCTGATAAGTAAACATGACATACGAGGCGGCAGGCGATACATGTACCCATAACCTGAGACATGGAGCAAGAATATTCAGCTCATTTCCTCCCCGTTCTTCTCCCCACTCCCCTCCCTACCTACATAAAAAGCCACCCCTCCGTGGGCTCCCCCTCCCCACTAAGCTGCCAGCACTTCACAACAGCAAAATGTCAAAGCTTGCTCACACAGGCAGCTGTCCCGCACACTAGGGCACAGGCCGCCGGGATAACCCAAGGTGGATGCTACGTGTCGGGGTGTTTATCTTCTCATCTAACTAGCCATGAATATCACCTTTTATTCTGTTGTGTATCTTTACTTATCCACACAACTATCAGAATCTACCCATCTACTCATCTATCTATCTATCATCTACCCACCTCGTCTTACATTCCTAATTACCTCCGTTCCTTTATACATCTATCCCCGCATCATGACACTGTACCGTCTCTCTACCCAAATATAACCACGCCTCTATTCACACTATTTATCTATTCCAATATCAATTAGTACAAATATACATAAGTCATCCTTCATCCATCCTTCCATCTGTCTAACCCCAGCTACAGTCTACTCGTCCCGCCATAATGACTGTTCATTCATCTGTTCATCAGATCGCTCGTCTTGTGTTTCTTCTCGACATTTTCCCGACATGTCTACAGCTGGCAGCCAGCACTTGTGGCTAGGTCGCTCAAAGCTCAATACCGAGGCACAAAACAGTATAGTCTCCTGCCCATGTTAAGTAGAATAAGACGCCTGCTGCCCTGCCTGATATATAGTTTTGGAAAGAGGGGCAAGTATGAAGTCTGTTGGGGATGAGAGAGCTTGGGAAGTGAGTCAGTTGTTGTTCGCTGATGATACAGCGCTGGTGGCTGATTCATGTGAGAAACTGCAGAAGCTGGTGACTGAGTTTGTTAAAGTGTGTGAAAGAAGAAAGTTAAGAGTAAATGTGAATAAGAGCAAGGTTATTAGGTACAGGAGGGTTGAGGGTCAAGTAAATTGGGAGGTAAGTTTGAATGGAGAAAAACTGGAGGAAGTAAAGTGTTTTAGATATCTGGGAGTGGATCTGGCAGCGGATGGAACCATGGAAGCGGAAGTGAATCATAGGGTGGGGGAGGGGGCGAAAATCCTGGGAGCTTTGAAGAATGTGTGGAAGTCGAGAACATTATCTCGGAAAGCAAAAATGGGTATGTTTGAAGGAATAGTGGTTCCAACAATGTTGTATGGTTGCGAGGAGTGGGCTATGGATAGAATTGTGCGCAGGAGGGTGGATGTGCTGGAAATGAGATGTTTGAGGACAATATGTGGTGTGAGGTGGTTTGATCGAGTAAGTAATGTAAGGGTAAGAGAGATGTGTGGAAATAAAAGGAGTGTGGTTGAGAGAGCAGAAGAGGGTGTTTTGAAATGTGTCGGAGGTGGAGGAAACGAGGAGAAGTGGGAGACCAAATTGGAGGTGGAAAGACGGAGTGAAAAAGATTTTGAGTGATCGGGGCCTGAACATGCAGGAGGGTGAAAGGCGGGAAGGGAATAGAGTGAATTGGATCGATGTGGTATACCGGGGTCGACGTGCTGTCAATGGATTGAATCAGGACATGTGAAGCGTCTGGGGTAAACCATGAAAAGTTCTGTGGGGCCTGGATGTGGAAAGGGAGCTGTGGTTTCGGGCATTATTACATGACAGCTAGAGACTGAGTGTGAACGAATGGGGCCTTTGTTGTCTTTTCCTAGCGCTACCTCGCACACATGAGTGGGGAGGGGGATGCTATTCCATGTGTGGCGAGATGGCGATGGGAATAAATAAAGGCAGACAGTATGAATTATGTACATGTGTATATATGTATATGTCTGTGTGTGTATATATATGAGTACATTGAGATGTATAGGTATGTATATTTGCGTGTGTGGACGTGTATGTATATACATGTGTATGGGGGTGGGTTGGGCCATTTCTTTCGTCTGTTTCCTTGCGCTACCTCGCAAACGCGGGAGACAGTGACAAAGCAAATATATATATATATATATATATATATATATATATATATATATATATATATATATATATATATATATATAGAGAGAGAGAGAGAGAGAGAGAGAGAGAGAGAGATCAAATCTGGCATGTCACATGTTTACCACTGACACATTCTTATATTCCTATACAGAAACATGTGAGTGCTACATGTTGCAGTATCTGGTAATGCCATGTAAGTGCTTGTGTTGTCATCACTCACCCACTCCACGGTTTTCATCGGCCACTGTTGTGCCTCACATCAGATTATTGGGCTGTTTACCTGTGATGACCTTGTCTCCCTTGATGGTCTCATGACGTCATGGAAGGAATGGTTATCAGTGAGTACCTAACCTTCAAGTCAACCGTTGACATCACTCATCCCTGAACCTTGAGTGAATCATCAACACTACAACACATGTATTACCTCGTCCTCTGTTTTCAATTTTCTTTGATCATTTCTCTGTTTTACATTGCAACTGCTGTACTCTCTCCTTAGTTCTTATATTCCTTATACTCTGCTACTCTCACCTCTCTTCACCTGTACTTATTTCTCCCCCTCTGGATCTGTTACCTGGACATTATTTCATTCATGTTTCCTGTATGAGCTGCACGCTGTTACCTCCTTACGTATGTCGTCTCGTGTGTTGCATCCCGGGTTGGCCAAGACATGATACCAGTCGACCACCTCATGTTCTGCTGGTAACATCTGATACTGTGTATCCTGCACCAAGTGGGGAGCACGAGAGAATTCACAGAACAGAGTGAAATAAATTTGAAGCCAATCAGTAAGTTGATATGGACGCAAGGAAACATGCAGAGCCATGCAACTAAAGGCACGAGGCAAATACATTCATTTTTACTGCCGGCTGAAAGTGTAGCAAATATGTGATGCGAGCACTGCACCGCAAACATGAACTTCTATAACAAAATTCCGTATATGATGTTCAGGTGAACAAAATATAACGAGCGAACGAGATGGACACCAGAGTAAAGTGATCATAAGACGAACCTACTGGTCACTTTCCTGTCTTTACTTGACCAGCAATAAACCAATATTATTCTGAATATTGTATAACAGGCTCACTCTGATGCCACAACTACACATGTCTTGTATATATCATCATCAGTCTGCTACCGTCGTCGTTGTACTATTATGGTCGTTACCAGGACGAATTTTGAGAGTGTTTGGAACATTAGAAGAGGTTCAGAAATTACCTTGAGAACTGGTTTAAACTCTTGATCACAGCCATACCTGTGATGACCTGACCTTTCAACCTGACCCTTGGGTCAGCTTGGTCAAAAACCAGGTCAGGCCATCGCACGCAAGGGAAGTAACGTCGTGGTCACACATCCATCAGGTCATTACTGGGAAAGCGCCAAATGTCAACATTGTGACCTAGGAATGGTTTGGCGTCTGGTACTTTGATATGACCACAAGACACTACTAGGTATGTGATCATGACCACAAGACACTACTAGGTATGTGATCATGACCACAAGACACTACTAGGTATGTGATCATGACCACAAGACACTACTAGGTATGTGATCATGACCACAAGACACTACTAGGTATGTGATCATGACCACAAGACACTACTAGGTATGTGATCATGACCACAAGACACTACTAGGTATGTGATCATGACCACAAGACACTACTATTATGCAACTTTGGCCGACATTAACCGTTATTTTTGGTTGTCACAATGTTAGTGTGTACAGTTTAGGCTTATTACTGACAGTATGCATCATCATAGAGAGGAAACCTTCAATAACCAGTCTATCCCAGCGATCTATCGTTCACCAGAGGAAACCTTCAATAACCAGTCTATCCCAGCGATCTATCGTTCACCAGAGGAAACCCTCAATAACCAGTCTATCTAACTTGGTTATAAGCCAGGTGAGGAAACCGTGAACAACCACTTCAAGTCCCCAGATGTAACACTTAAATGTGCAGGATCTCAATAACCAATCTCTCTCTCTCTCTCTCTCTCTCTCTCTCTCTCTCTCTCTCTCTCTCTCTCTCTCTCTATATATATATATATATATATATATATATATATATATATATATTCATCTTCATGAAACATCCTGATATATTCACTGAAGTATCCACTTCCACAAACTCCTTGTGCGTCTTTGACTGGTGTAGCTACACTGCCAAAAGAGACGTTTATAGATATATTGTTTTATGTGAACTTGTTCAGACATTTCCCCGGTGAGGGGGTTGGGTCTTCCTGGGGTTGGGTCTTCCTGGGGTTGGGGCTTCCTGGGGTTGGGTCTTCCTGGGGTTGGGTCTTCCTGGGGTTGGGTCTTCCTGGGGTTGGGTCTTCCTGGGGTTGGGTCTTCCTGGGGTTGGGTCTTCCTGGGGTTGGGTCTTCCTGGGTTGGGTCTTCCTGGGGTTGGGTCTTCCTGGGGTTGGGTCTTCCTGGGGTTGGGTCTTCCTGGGGTTGGGTCTTCCTGGGGTTGGGTCTTCCTGGGGTTGGGTCTTCCTGGGGTTGGGTCTTCCTGGGGTTGGGTCTTCCTGGGGTTGGGTCTTCCTGGGGTTGGGTCTTCCTGGGGTTGGGTCTTCCTGGGGTTGGGTCTTCCTGGGGTTGGGTCTTCCTGGGGTTGGGGCTTCCTGGGGTTGGGTCTTCCTGGGGTTGGGGCTTCCTGGGGTTGGGGCTTCCTGGGGTTGGGAGCTTCTTAAGGACGGAGGTATATTCTGGGTTTTGGGGAATGATACAAAAGTGTATAGCAGGTATAACTTTTCTGACCACATCTGCTGCTAGGATGATGTTATACCTCACATAACGACCAATCATCATCCTCATGTGAGACAACGATGAAGAGCATCATAAGATGTACATGAATCATCATGAGTAGCCTCTCTCATGATGCTTCCACGTAGATACACCTCACACGACGATGAATGACACCTCAGTACTTCTTCACTCAACATTTCAATATACGAGGGAAAGAATGAAGAAATGTTACATTCATAATGAATGGTTGGATGACTATCATGTTATTGTAGGATGACATCATCATCATGTACCATCATCATTCCTTCCCTCACCAACCTTCACCATACACATCTTCTGTCTCTGTAAATAATACATTATAACCATTATAAGCCCAGCCGGGTTGGTGGCTAAATGTGAAAGTCATGTTTACCAAACCAGAGCCAACTATGTAAACCCAACTCCACGACGTTTCAAACATTTTCCTCAGTTACCTGATTAATGAAACATGACTTCTTGCACAGATCAGTTAAGCTGGCCACCAGCAACAGCACGATATATTGCAACAAATATACTTTTGGACTTGATGGTTTATTTTGTCGTGTTAAATATGAAACGGTTCAACAACACAACAACTGGGGAAGGTGTGGGGTACTGGGGGAAGGTGTGGGGTACTGGGGAAGGTGTGGGGTACTGGGGAAGGTGTGGGGTACTGGGGAAGGTGTGGGGTACTGGGGGAAGGTGTGGGGTACTGGGGGAAGGTGTGGGGTACTGGGGAAGGTGTGGGGTACTGGGGAAGGTGTGGGGTACTGGGGGAAGGTGTGGGGTACTGGGGAAGGTGTGGGGTACTGGGGGAAGGTGTGGGGTACTGGGGGAAGGTGTGGGGTACTGGGGGAAGGTGTGGGGTACTGGGGAAGGTGTGGGGTACTGGGGAAGGTGTGGGGTACTGGGGAAGGTGTGGGGTACTGGGGAAGGTGTGGGGTACTGGGGGAAGGTGTGGGGTACTGGGGAAGGTGTGGGGTACTGGGGAAGGTGTGGGGTACTGGGGAAGGTGTGGGGAAGGTATAAATAATTCATATATAAGGTTGGGAGGTACAGATAATCCTGGAAAAGTTCAGTAAGTGATGATGGTCAACAAAGCTACTCAGTTCACTGATCAACACTAGTTATGAAGGTGTCAGGCGAGTGTGACCCCATTACCAGGCAGGTGTCGACGATAGCTTGCATCAAGCAGTGTGGTCAAGTTGCATAACGAGTGTCAGTGTGGCGGTGCAGGTCAGCTGCTCGTCACACCAGCAACCCGACACTGTACCTACCCTCAACCCCTCCTCATCACGTCTCAATTATCACACACACTGAGACGTGTTAGTGAAACCTGCCAATACTGTGTGTGTGTGTGTGTGTGTGTGTGTGTGGCAAGCCCTCATAGCAAGGGTCGTACCATCAAGCTAACCCGGTGTATAAAACGTACAAGTTTGTCTTCAACCCTACCAATACCACCTGGTCCTCCTTCATGTACCGTTCTCCCTACCTCCTACTGTCTACCTCTCTACCTCCTACTGTCTACCTCTCTACCTCCTACTGTCTACCTCTCTCCTGTCTCTTTCCTCCTATTGTCTACCTCTCTCCTGTCTCTTTACCTCCTACTGTCTACCTCTCTCCTGTCTCTTTACCTCCTATTGTCTACCTCTCTCCTGTCTCTTTACCTCCTATTGTCTACCTCTCTCCTGTCTGTCTGCCTCCTACTGTCTACCTCTCTCCCGTCTCTTTACCTCTTGCAGCCCGTCTGTCTCTCTGGTAAAGTCATTTCTCTTCATTCAAAAGACATGGTCTCCGGGTTGACCCCTACCTCCAGCGGTCACCTCCTTACGTCATATACTCGTGTTAATGAAAACGTTCTGCGTGTTTACACCACTGGGAGTATACTCCGTCACAGTTCACACCACTGGGAGTATACTCCGTCACAGTTCACACCACTGGGAGTATACTCCGTCACAGTTCACACCACTGGGAGTATACTCCGTCACAGTTCACACCACTGGGAGTATACTCCGTCACAGTTCACACCACTGGGAGTATACTCCGTCACAGTTCACACCACTGGGAGTATACTCCGTCACAGTTCATACCACTGGGAGTATACTCCGTCACAGTTCACACCACTGGGAGTATACTCCGTCACAGTTCACACCACTGGGAGTATACTCCGTCACAGTTCACACCACTGGGAGTATACTCCGTCACAGTTCACACCACTGGGAGTATACTCCGTCACAGTTCACACCACTGGGAGTATACTCCGTCACAGTTCACACCACTGGGAGTATACTCCGTCACAGTTCACACCACTGGGAGTATACTCCGTCACAGTTCACACCACTGGGAGTATACTCCGTCACAGTTCACACCACTGGGAGTATACTCCGTCACATTTCACACCACTGGGAGTATACTCCGTCACAGTTCACACCACTGGGAGTATACTCCGTCACAGTTCACACCACTGGGAGTATACTCCGTCACAGTTCACACCACTGGGAGTATACTCCGTCACAGTTCACACCACTGGGAGTATACTCCGTCACAGTTCACACCACTGGGAGTATACTCCGTCACAGTTCACACCACTGGGAGTATACTCCGTCACAGTTCACACCACTGGGAGTATACTCCGTCACAGTTCACACCACTGGGAGTATACTCCGTCACAGTTCACACCACTGGGAGTATACTCCGTCACAGTTCACACCACTGGGAGTATACTCCGTCACAGTTCACACCACTGGGAGTATACTCCGTCACAGTTCACACCACTGGGAGTATACTCCGTCACAGTTCACACCACTGGGAGTATACTCCGTCACAGTTCACACCACTGGGAGTATACTCCGTCACAGTTCACACCACTGGAAGGATTCCATCTGAGGTTCTGCACAACACACAGGCACATACCTGACAACACACAGGCACATACCTGACAACACACAGGCACATACCTGACAACACACAGGCACATACCTGACAACACACAGGCACATACCTGACAACACACAGGCACATACCTGACAACACTACCTGACATTATACAAAGTGAGTGGTGACAGGGGTTGGGTGCTGGTTATTACCATCATGGGAAAGTTTGAATGAGGCTAACAAGAAAGAATTTAATAACACTGTTTAGTCTAAACTTTAGATGAAATTCTTTTTAAGTGCGTTGCACGGAAAGATGACTATCCTGCAGTTAATTCTCTATTGTTAAAATTATGTACTATTTATATATCTATATTTTTTCCATAACAGACGATGGCGACAAGTAACTATGAGGTTTACAGGAAGGAAATTACTATGATGTAGGTCGTACTATGGTGCTCACTGGATCATTGAGAGGATATACCACTTTATGAACACAGGAAGGTGGTGGTAGGTGGGCACCACGCAGGATCAATGTTGGAGGTCAGCATGGTATGATCATCAATGTTGGAGGTCAGCATGGTATGATCATCAGTGTTGGAGGTCAGCATGGTATGATCATCAGTGTTGGAGGTCAGCATGGTATGATCATCAGTGTTGGAGGTCAGCATGGTATGATCATCAGTGTTGGAGGTCAGCATGGTATGATCATCAGTGTTGGAGGTCAGCATGGTATGATCATCAGTGTTGGAGGTCAGCATGGTATGATCATCAGTGTTGGAGGTCAGCATGGTATGATCATCAATGTTGGAGGTCAGGAAGGTATGATCAGTGTTGGAGGTAAGCATGGTATGATCACCAATGTTGGAGGTCAGGAAGGTATGATCATCGGTGTTGGAGGTCAGCATGGTATGATCATCAGTGTTGGAGGTCAGCATGGTATGATCATCAGTGTTGGAGGTCAGCATGGTATGATCATCAGTGTTGGAGGTCAGCATGGTATGATCATCAATGTTGGAGGTCAGGAAGGTATGATCATCAGTGTTGGAGGTAAGCATGGTATGATCACCAATGTTGGAGGTCAGAAAGGTATGATCATCAATGTTGGAGGTCAGCATGGTATGATCATCAGTGTTGGAGTTAAGCATGGTATGATCGTCAATGTTGGAGGTCAGCATGGTATGATCATCAGTGTTGGAGGTCAGCATGGTATGATCATCAGTGTTGGAGGTCAGCATGGTATGATCATCAATGTTGGAGGTCAGCATGGTATGATCATCAGTGTTGGAGGTCAGCATGGTATGATCATCAGTGTTGTGAGGTCAGCATGTATGATCACAGTTGGAGGTCAGCATGGTATGATCATCAGTGTTGGAGGTCAGCATGGTATGATCATCAATGCTGGAGGTCAGCATGGTATGATCATCAGTGTTGGAGGTCAGCATGGTATGATCATCAATGTTGGAGGTCAGCATGGTATGATCATCAATGTTGGAGGTCAGCATGGTATGATCATCAGTGTGGAGGTCAGCATGGTATGATCATCAGTGTTGGAGGTCAGCATGGTATGATCATCAGTGTTGGAGGTCAGCATGGTATGATCATCAGTGTTGGAGGTCAGCATGGTATGATCATCAGTGTTGGAGTCAGCATGGTATGATCATCAGTGTTGGAGGTCAGCATGGTATGATCATCAATGTGGAGGTCAGCCATGGTATGATCATCATTGTTGGAGGTCAGCATGGTATGATCATCAGTGTTGGAGGTCAGCATGGTATGATCATCAGTGTTGGAGGTCAGCATGGTATGATTCACAGGTGTTGGAGTCAGCATGGTATGATCATCAGTGTTGGAGGTCAGCATGGTATGATCATCAATGTTGGAGGTCAGCATGGTATGATAATCAATGTTGGAGGTCAGGAAGGTATGACCATCAGTGTTGGAGGTCAGCATGGTATGATCATCAGTGTTGGAGGTCAGCATGGTATGATCATCAGTGTTGGAAGTCAGCATGGTATGATCATCAGTGTTGGAAGTCAGCATGGTATGATCGTCAATGTTGGAGGTCAACATGGTATGACCATCAGTGTTGGAGGTCAGGAAGGTATGGTCATCAGTGTTGGAGGTCAGGAAGGTATGATCATCAGTGTTGGAGGTCAGCATGGTATGATCGTCAATGTTGGAGGTCGGCATGGTATGATCGTCAGTGTGGGAGGTCAGCATGGTATGATCATCAGTGTTGGAGGTCAGCATGGTATGATCATCAGTGTTGGAGGTCAGCATGGTATGATCATCAGTGCTGGAGGTCAGCATGGTATGATCATCAATGTTGGAGGTCAGCATGGTATGATCATCAATGTTGGAGGTCAGCATGGTATGATCATCAGTGTTGGACGTCAGCATAGTATGATCATCAATGTTAGAGGTCAGCATGGTATGATCATCAGTGTTGGAGGTCAGCATGGTATGATCATCAGTGTTGGAGGTCAGCATGGTATGATTGTCAATGTTGGAGGTCAGCATGGTATGATCATCAATGTTGGAGGTCAGCATGGTATGATCATCAATGTTGGAGGTTAGGAAGGTATGATTATCAATGTTGGAGGCCAGGAAGGTATGATCATCAGTGTTGGAGGTCAGCATGGTATGATCGTCAATGTTGGAGGTCAGCATGGTATGATCATCAGTGTTGGAGTTCAGCATGGTATGATCATCAATGCTGGAGGTCAGGAAGGTATGATCATCAGTGTTGGAGGTAAGAATGGTATGATCATCAATGTTGGAGGTCAGGAAGGTATGATCATCAGTGTCGGAGGTAAGCATGGTATGATCGTCAATGTTGGAGGTCAGCATGGTATGATCATCAATGTTAGAGGTTAGCATGGTATGATCATCAGTGTTGGAGGTCAGCATGGTATGATCGTCAATTTTGGAGGTCAGCATGGTATGATCGTCAATTTTGGAGGTCAGCATGGTATGATCATCAGTGTTGGAGGTCAGGAAGGTATGATCATCAGTGTTGGAGGTCAGCATGGTATGATCGTCAATGTTAGAGGTCAGCATGGTATGATCATCAGTGTTGGAGGTCAGGAAGGTATGATCATCAGTGTTGGAGGTCAGCATGGTATGATCATCAGTGTTGGAGGTCAGCATGGTATGATCGTCAATGTTGGAGGTCAGCATGGTATGATCATCAGTGTTGGAGGTCAGCATGGTATGATCATCAGTGTTGGAGGTCAGCATGGTATGATCATCAATGTTGGAGGTCAGGAAGGTATGATCATCAGTGTTGGAGGTAAGCATGGTATGATCGTCAATGTTGGAGGTCAGCATGGTATGATCATCAATGTTGGAGGTCAGCATGGTATGATCATCAGTATTGGAGGTCAGCACGGTATGATCGTCAATGTTGGAGGTCAGCATGGTATGATCATCAGTGTTGGAGGTCAACAAGGTATGATCGTCAATGTTGGAGGTCAGCATGGTATGATCGTCAATGTTGGAGGTCAGGAAGGTATGATCATCAGTGATGGAGGTCAGCATGGTATGATCATCAGTGTTGGAGGTCAGGAAGGTATGATCATCAGTTGGAGGTCAGCATGGTATGATCATCAGTGTTGGAGGTCAGCATGGTATGATCGTCAATGTTGGAGGACAGCATGGTATGATCAATGTTGGAGGTCAGCATGGTATGATCATTAATGTTGGAGGTCAGGAAGGTATGATCATCAGTGTTGGAGGTCAGCATGGTATGATCATCAGTGTTGGAGGTCAGCATGGTATGATCGTCAATGTTGGAGGTCAGGAAGGTATGATCATCAGTGTTGGAGGTCAGCATGGTATGATAGTCAATGTTGGAGGTCAGGAAGGTATGATCATCAGTGTTGGAGGTTAGCATGGTATGATCGTCAATGTTGGAGGTCAGCATGTTATGATCGTCAATGTTGGAGGTCAGCATGGTTTGATCGTCAATGTTGGAGGTCAGCATGGTTTGATCGTCAATGTTGGAGGTCAGCATGGTATGATCATCAGTGTTGGAGGTCAGCATGGTATGATCATCAGTGTTGGAGGTCAGCATGGTATGATCATCAGTGTTGGAGGTCAGCATGGTATGATCGTCAATGCTGGAGGTCAGCATGGTATGATCATCAGTGTTGGAGGTCAGCATGGTATGATCATCAATGTTGGAGGTCAGCATGGTATGATCGTCAATGTTGGAGGTCAGGAATGTATGATCATCAGTGTTGGAGGTCAGCATGGTATGATCATCAGTGTTGGAGGTCAGCATGGTATGATCATCAGTGTTGGAGGTCAGCATGGTATGATCGTCAATGTTGGAGGTCAGCATGGTAGGTAGGTAGGTAGTTAGGTAGGCAGGTAGGTATGTATGTATGTATGTATGTATGTAAGGCAGGAGATGAAACATTAAAGTGTGAAGTAAGCAGGTGATCAGTGACGCGTTACCACCTTAATGATTTACCAAGTACAATATTACACACACACACACACACACACACACACACACACACACACACACACACACCACACACACACACCACACACACACACACACACACACACACACACACCACACACACACACCACACACACACACCCACCACACACACACACAGACACACACCACACAGACACACACCACACAGACACACACCACACACACAGACACACACCACACACACAGACACACATGGAGGATACGATGTTTTATGACCCGGACAGCTGACACACAAGGTCAAATAATGATCGACCAACCAGCACTTAATGAGGGACACTTGACCGCTGGTCACCCAGGTAGGAAGGTCGCTGGCATGAAAATGCCTCCCTCATCCAACCATAACTACGCTCACATTACCTTCACTAATGAAACTAAGAAGACAGCAAGAATGAATATGTACATGTGTATATATGTATATGTCTGTATGTACAAGTTGAAATGTATATGTATGTGTAAGTGTGGGCGTTTATGTATATAAATGTATATGTGCGTGGGTTGGGCCATTCCTTGTGCTACCTCGCTAATGCGGGAGACGGCAATTAAGTATAACAAAAACACAAACATATATATATCCACATCCAGGCCCCACAAAACTTTTCATGGTTTACCCCACACGTTTCACATGCCCATTGACAGCACGTCGACCCCGGCATACCACATCGTTCCAATTCACTCTATTCCTTGCACGCCTTTCACCCTCCTGCATGTTCAGGCTCCAATATATATATATATATATATATATATATATATATATATATATATATATATATATATATATATATATATAACTACAAGTTCAAACAAACTTTAAGCAATAAACATTTAAAAGATGTGAAGATGGATCAAGTAACTTACTCATATGTAATTGTCTGCTGTGATGGTCACCAATTTTTCTGTTCTTCAAACTTCACCACAATTGATGGCGAAGCATGAAGATATCAAATATCTAAACACACGGTTGATGTCACGAATGAAACACACTGTTGATGTCACGAATGAAACACGGTTGATGTCACGAATGAAACACACGGTTGATGTCACGAATGAAACACACGGTTGATGTCACGAATGAAATACACGGTTGATGTCACGAATGAAACACACGGTTGATGTCACGGATGAAATACACGGTTGATGTCACGAACGAAACACGGTTGATGTCACGAATGAAACACACGGTTGATGTCACGGATGAAACACACGGTTGATGTCACGGATGAAACACACGGTTGATGTCACGGATGAAACACACGGTTGATGTCACGGATGAAATACACGGTTGATATCACGGATGAAATACACGGTTGATGTCACGGATGAAATACACGGTTGATGTCACGGATGAAATACACGGTTGATGTCACGGCATCATCTGGTCTAGATAAACAATTAGTTGACGTCATCAGAGTGTAAACCGATCAGGACATAAGATGACGTCACTGGAGTGTTTGCCAATTAATAGATGAGATGACGTCACTGCTAGAGCAGCAAGTTGTGTGACTGACGCACAAGAGAGAGGCCAGGTGTTGTGTATCTTGGATCTACCAGTCATTACCTCGATGTACCATAATTCATCGCCTTCAAAGGTCATTTTATCTGTGGTTTTCACCATTTTGCAAGGGTTATGGCTGAAGGTAGCTCCCAAGCTTTCAGCGAGATATTTGATGATACATAACTGAGGTATTATTGTCATCAAAGGTTATACATGATCTCATTTATTTCCTCACGTGTGTGTCTTGTCTTCATAACCGTGAGGAGTATTTACATGTGTGTGTGTGTGTGTGTGTGTGTGTGTGTGGTAGTAATGTGGCATGAAAGTCTCCAGAATCATTCTTCATATAGCCTCATATGTTTATAATGATGTACCTTACCCTCAGATAACATCATATAGCTTCACATGTTAATAATGAAGTACCTTACCCTCAGATAACATCATATAGCTTCACATGTTAATAATGAAGTACCTTACCCTCAGATAACATCATATAACTTCACATGTTAATAATGAAGTACCTTACCCTAGATAACATCATTTCTATGCAATTATCGTTCTATTATAATGGTAAACACGAGTGACGTAGGCCCGCCTGTTCTTCCAGTAATATTGATATATGAATCAATGTTCTTATAGTACTTATGACCGAGATATAGAAAAAGAAAAACAATACATTATCTATTACCATATCCAGAAGGATATGAAACTTTTTGACAGTATGACTTACTTGTGCATGTGTGAGAACAAGAAAACCCTTTCTGTTATATATCTTGTGAACATTTTATAAACATACAAATGAGACGTTTTAGAAGGAAATGGACAGATTTTTAGATATGTACAAAACGGAAAGATTGTTTTTCAATGTATGACCACACTGCCAAAGTGTTGCAGGATTATCAAGACCTGAAATATACCATAACATTCTAGTGGTCATTAGGTCAACCCTGGTATCACACAGTTACATCAACAACCAGAGGAAGATGCGTTACGTCACGTCAGCAATGTGCCGGGAATCGAACCCCATCATGCCAGAGTACAGACCCATGACTCCTCTATAATGAAACGGACTTTATGAGAAAGTTGGGTGGGTCGCCCGCCACTCCTGAAGTGGAGTGTGAGATGTATCAGTTTTCTGCAGCTGGAACACGTCATCATCAGAGGGTACAAACGATTTTCAACTACACTTTTGATCAGTAATGATGCCAACAGATGACCCACATATGATGTTAACTGCCCCATAATCTGACGTATACAGACTGTGTGTATGGTCGTTCCCAAACAATCTAACACACCGGCATTGTCCCAAAAGATCTATCGATCAACTATGAATATAATGATGTCATCGGAGGCGTCAGTCTGACCAGAAAATCACCTAAAATATAAATTCACTTAAAAAGAAACAGATCTTCCCAGCCATGAATATATCAAACTTCTGAACAAGTAACGAGGCTCATTAAGAAATGAAGAAACCACTTACAAAACATTTAACTCAACCATTCACGACAAACATTTTCTCTGCTAACTTAAATTTCTTAAGCAATACATCAACCATCTAATACATCAGCCATCTAATACATCAGTTTGACACATTCAGATTGATGTACGAGCAATATAACAATTTATTTACTACATTCTCGACAAGAGTTAAGGAAATCATATTAACACTTGTACACTTTGAACAAGATCCACTCACCATAACATCAAAAACTGACACGAGTGTCAACATTTCATTGCTTTCTTTACCTAAATGACTAAAGTGGACCCTATCCTCGTGCTACATTCTTAACACTCATTTTGAGACCCTACCTGGATGGCTGTAGAAGACTTGACTCCCACCACCACCTGGGTCTGGGTTGGGCAGCTTCGACTGAGGGTACAGCTGTCCCGGGGAGCGCAGCGTAAGGCAACACAACCTTCCCTGATCACGGCCGAAACCGTACTGGGAGGGAGGCATTGGATGACACTTGTTACTGGTGGTGGTGGTGGGTGGCGCGCGCGATCGATGATGACCAACGCCACATTCAGGCAGTTGGCCACCTTACAAGGTTGTTCACCTGCGCCACAAACACCTGTGGTAAGTGCCAATAAATAATGATAAAGGTGAAAAGAAATAAATGACTAATGATAAGCGTATGTGTTAATGAGACCAACATCCACACGTGTTTACAGCGCAGGCGCGGGTTGGATGCCTTACTGAACAATTTTCCAAACCCTGGTGACTAATTATGATAACAACAACTATTGGAAAAACATCGTACATGTATATTATCCATCTTAAACAGAAGCAATATATACATTCCTCAAACATTGTTGATGTATATTATCCATCTTAAACAGAAGCAATATATACATTCCTCAAACATTGTTGATGTATATTATCCATCTTAAACAGAAGCAATATATACATTCCTCAAACATTGTTGATGTATATTATCCATCTTAAACAGAAGCAATATATACATTCCTCAAACATTGTTGATGTATATTATCCATCTCAAACAGAAGCAATATATACATTCCTCAAACATTGTTGATGTATATTATCCATCTTAAACAGAAGCAATATATACATTCCTCAAACATTGTTGATGTATATTATCCATCTTAAATAGAAGCAATATATAAATTCCTCAAACATTGTTGATGTATATTATTCATCTTAAATAGAAGCAATATATAAATTCCTCAAACATTGTTGATGAATATTATTCATGTTAAACAGAAGCAATATATAAATTCCTCAAACATTGTTAATGTATATTATTCAAGTTAAACAGAAGCAATATATAAATTCCTCAAACATTGTTAATGTATATTATTCATCTTAAATAGAAGCAATATATAAATTCCTCAAACAATGTTAATGTATATTATTCATGTTAAACAGAAGCAATATATAAATTCCTCAAACATTGATGTATATCATTCATGTTAAAGAGAAGCAATATATAAATTCCTCAAAAAATTCTTCTTTCAATTTTTCATAACACAAATGATTCTCATTAAAACTATAATTTTCTCTGGCCTCAAGAATGTAGTGTACAAACTTATTGTAAAATATGTACTTGTAATATTTCTGAAAAGTTCCAGTTATAATGTGGCATGATGGCCAGCCCGGAGGTGCACATACGGAATGTGACAACATTTGTCATGTCAACACTTGAACGTGCCTCACTACATTAACATTTGTCATGTCAACACTTGAACGTGCCTCACTACATTAACATTTGTCATGTCAACACTTGAACGTGCCTCACTACATTAACATTTGTCATGTCAACACTTGAACGTGCCTCACTACATTAACATTTGTCATGTCAACACTTGAACGTGCCTCACTACATTAACATTTGTCATGTCAACACTTGAACGTGCCTCACTACATTAACATTTGTCATGTCAACACTTGAACGTGCCTCACTACATTAACATTTGTCATGTCAACACTTGAACGTGCCTCACTACATTAACATTTGTCATGTCAACACTTGAACGTGCCTCACTACATTAACATTTGTCATGTCAACACTTGAACGTGCCTCACTACATTAACATTTGTCATGTCAACACTTGAACGTGCCTCACTACATTAACATTTGTCATGTCAACACTTGAACGTGCCTCACTACATTAACATTTGTCATGTCAACACTTGAACGTGCCTCACTACATTAACATTTGTCATGTCAACACTTGAACGTGCCTCACTACATTAACATTTGTCATGTCAACACTTGAACGTGCCTCACTACATTAACATTTGTCATGTCAACACTTGAACGTGCCTCACTACATTAACATTTGTCATGTCAACACTTGAACGTGCCTCACTACATTAACATTTGTCATGTCAACACTTGAACGTGCCTCACTACATTAACATTTGTCATGTCAACACTTGAACGTGCCTCACTACATTAACATTTGTCATGTCAACACTTGAACGTGCCTCACTACATTAACATTTGTCATGTCAACACTTGAACGTGCCTCACTACATTAACATTTGTCATGTCAACACTTGAACGTGCCTCACTACATTAACATTTGTCATGTCAACACTTGAACGTGCCTCACTACATTAACATTTCGTCATATTTTCGTTAGAATAACTTGCGGCAAAATCTCGGGCCATGCTAAGACCATATGAACTGATGTTGCCTCTGTAGGATGTACACACACACACACACACACACACACACACGCAGCAGAACACATGTGTGAACTCGTCCAATGCAATGCTACATTAAGGTGACCTTGGACACGACAATGAGGCTGTGAGAACACGTCATAAGAACGATCAGGAAGGACCTACATAATGTGCAGTCGACTCTTCAATCTTTTGTTCTTTGTGTCAAGATAGTGTCATATGATACTAACCATCACTCTCAATATGTAAATATATATGCTTCCATATTGAAGAAAACTATGGCAGTTGGTAGAAGAGCAGTTTGGTGGTGTTAACTGCCTCATCGACAGTTTAAAACAAGTATTCATAAAACATCTTGGATAACTGATATGTAAATACGAAAGATATGACCTTCTGGGTCATCACACCCCAACCCTTCATCTGGCAATAAAATCCTAAGGAAAAGAATTGCATCAAATTCGTTTCCTATGTGGCTGGCAAACACCAGGTCATAATTAAACTTATAAAATGTAAAGAAGAAAAGATATGACCAATGATTTATTTATTTCAACATCACTAATTATAACCTGAAGTGGTCTGTCAAGAATTAATGTCAAAACATATCGATAAGACGGAAAACTAGATTGCACTTTCGTCCAGACCAATGTTCCATACATGTACAAGTAATTAACTCTAGTGGAACTCGTATGTGAAATCATTAATATTTAGAACCTGCGTTTCCTTCAACACGTAATATGCATCACTATGACAACTGACTTCTAATAACTGTTTACATACTTGTGATATATATATATATACATATATATATATATATATATATATATATATATATATATATATATATATATATATATATATATATATATATATATATATATATATATATATATATATATATATATATATATATATATATATATATATTAGGTACAGTAGGGTTGAGGGTCAAGTCAATTGGGAGGTGAGTTTGAATGGAGAAAAACTGGAGGAAGTGAAGTGTTTTAGATATCTGGGAGTGGATCTGGCAGCGGATGGAACCATGGAAGCGGAAGTGGATCATAGGGTGGGGGAGGGGGCGAAAATTCTGGGGGCCTTGAAGAATGTGTGGAAGTCGAGAACATTATCTCGGAAAGCAAAAATGGGTATGTTTGAAGGAATAGTGGTTCCAACAATGTTGTATGGTTGCGAGGCGTGGGCTATGGATAGAGTTGTGCGCAGGAGGATGGATGTGCTGGAAATGAGATGTTTGAGGACAATGTGTGGTGTGAGGTGGTTTGATCGAGTAAGTAACGTAAGGGTAAGAGAGATGTGTGGAAATAAAAAGAGCGTGGTTGAGAGAGCAGAAGAGGGTGTTTTGAAGTGGTTTGGGCACATGGAGAGGATGAGTGAGGAAAGATTGACCAAGAGGATATATGTGTCGGAGGTGGAGGGAACAAGGAGAAGAGGGAGACCAAATTGGAGGTGGAAAGATGGAGTGAAAAAGATTTTGTGTGATCGGGGCCTGAACATGCAGGAGGGTGAAAGGAGGGCAAGGAATAGAGTGAATTGGAGCGATGTGGTATACCGGGGTTGACGTGCTGTCAGTGGATTGAATCAAGGCATGTGAAGCGTCTGGGGTAAACCATGGAAAGCTGTGTAGGTATGTATTTTTGCGTGTGTGGACGTATGTATATACATGTGTATGGGGGGGGGGGGGGGTGGGATGGGCCATTTCTTTCGTCTGTTTCCTTGCGCTACCTCGCAAACGCGGGAGACAGCGACAAAGTATAAAAAAAAAAAAAAAAATATATATATTTATATCTTTATTTTGCTTTGTCGCTGTCTCCCGCGTTTGCGAGGTAGCGCAACGAAACAGACGAAAGAAAAGGCCCAACCCACCCCCATACATATATATATATATATATATATATATATATATATATATATATATATATATATATATATATATATACACGTCCACACACGGAAATATACATACCTATACATCTCAATGTACACATATATATACACACACAGACACATACATATATACCCATGCACACAATTCACACTGTCTGCCTTTATTCATTCCCATCGCCACCTCGCCACACATGGAATACCATCCCCCTCCCCCCTCATGTGTGCGAGGTAGCGCTAGGAAAAGACAACAAAGGCCCCATTCGTTCACACTCAGTCTCTAGCTGTCATGCAATAATGCCCGAAACTACAACTCCCTTTCCACATCTTTCCACAACTTTCCATGGTTTACCCCAGACGCTTCACATGCCCTGATTCATTTCACTGACAGCACGTCAACCCCGGTATACCACATCGATCCAATTCACTCTATTCCTTGCCCGCCTTTCACCCTCGTGCATGTTCAGGCCCCGATCACTCAAAATCTTTTTCACTCCATCTTTCCACCTCCAATTTGGTCTCCCACTTCTCCTCGTTCCCTCCACCTCCAACACATATATCCTCTTGGTCAATCTTTCCTCACTCATTCTCTCCATGTGCCCAAACCATTTCAAAACACCCTCTTGTGCTCTCTCAACCACGCTCTTTTTATTTCCACACATCTCTCTTACCCTCACATTACTTACTCGATCAAACCACCTCACACCACCTATTGTCCTCAAACATCTCATTTCCAGCACATCCACCCTCCTGCGCACAACTCTATCCATAGCCCACGCCTCGCAACCATACAACATTGTTGGAACCACTATTCCTTCAAACATACCCATTTTTGCTTTCCGAGATAATGTTCTCGACTTCCAAGCATTCTTCAAGGCTCCCAGGATTTTCGCCCCCTCCCCCACCCTATGATTCACTTCCGCTTCCATGGTTCCATCCGCTGCCAGATCCACTCACAGATATCTAAAACACTTTACTTCCTCCAGTTTTTCTCCATTCAAACTTACCTCCCAACTGACTTGACCCTCAACCCTACTGTACCTAATAACCTTGCTCTTATTCACATTTACATATATATATTCTTATACCATTCGCCATTTCCCGCGTTAGCGAAGTAGCGTTAAGAACAGAGGAATGAGCCTATGAGGGAAATCCTCACTTGGCCCCTTCTCTGTTCCTTCTTGTAGAAAATCAAAAACGAGAGGGGAGGATTTCCAGCCCCCCGCTCCCTCCCCTTTTAGTCGCATTCTACGACACGCAGGGAATACGTGGGAAGTATTCTTTATTCCCTATCCCCAGGTATCCATATATATATATACATATATATATACATATATATATATATATATATATATATATATATATATATATATATATATATATATATATATATATATATATATATGTAGGAAGAGAGGAAAGTGATTGGTTCTCAGTGAATGTAGGTTTGCGGCGGGGGTGTGTGATGTCTCCATGGTTGTTTAATTTGTTTATGGATGGGGTTGTTAGGGAGGTGAATGCAAGAGTTTTGGAAAGAGGGGCAAGGATGAAGTCTGTTGGGGATGAGAGAGCTTGGGAAGTGAGTCAGTTGTTGTTCGCTGATGATACAGCGCTGGTGGCTGATTCATGTGAGAAACTGCAGAAGCTGGTGACTGAGTTTGGTAAAGTGTGTGAAAGAAGAAAGTTAAGAGTAAATGTGAATAAGAGCAAGGTTATTAGGTACAGTAGGGTTCAGGGTCAAGTCAATTGGGAGGTGAGTTTGAATGGAGAAAAACTGGAGGAAGTGAAGTGTTTTAGATATCTGGGAGTGGATCTGGCAGCGGATGGAAACATGGAAGCGGAAGTGGATCATAGGGTGGGGGAGGGGGCGAAAATTCTGGGAGCCTTGAAGAATGTGTGGAAGTCGAGAACATTATCTCGGAAAGCAAAAATGGGTATGTTTGAAGGAATAGTGGTTCCAACAATGTGTATGGTTGCGAGGCGTGGGCTATGGATAGAGTTGTGCGCAGGAGGATGGATGTGCTGGAAATGAGATGTTTGAGGACAATGTGTGGTGTGAGGTGGTTTGATCGAGTAAGTAACGTAAGGGTAAGAGAGATGTGTGGAAATAAAAAGAGCGTGGTTGAGAGAGCAGAAGAGGGTGTTTTGAAGTGGTTTGGGCACATGGAGAGGATGAGTGAGGAAAGATTGACCAAGAGGATATATGTGTCGGAGGTGGAGGGAACAAGGAGAAGAGGGAGACCAAATTGGAGGTGGAAAGATGGAGTGAAAAAGATTTTGTGTGATCGGGGCCTGAACATGCAGGAGGGTGAAAGGAGGGCAAGGAATAGAGTGAATTGGAGCGATGTGGTATACCGGGGTTGACGTGCTGTCAGTGGATTGAATCAAGGCATGTGAAGCGTCTGGGGTAAACCATGGAAAGCTGTGTAGGTATGTATTTTTGCGTGTGTGGACGTATGTATATACATGTGTAGGGGGGGGGGGGGGATGGGCCATTTCTTTCGTCTGTTTCCTTGCGCTACCTCGCAAACGCGGGAGACAGCGACAAAGTATAAAAAAAAAAAAAATATATATATTTATATCTTTATTTTGCTTTGTCGCTGTCTCCCGCGTTTGCGAGGTAGCGCAACGAAACAGACGAAAGAAAAGGCCCAACCCACCCCCATACATATATATATATATATATATATATATATATATATA
This sequence comes from Panulirus ornatus, assembly GCF_036320965.1. Taxonomy (NCBI): domain Eukaryota; kingdom Metazoa; phylum Arthropoda; class Malacostraca; order Decapoda; family Palinuridae; genus Panulirus; species Panulirus ornatus. The sequence continues at coordinate 12,137,838 of NC_092275.1, read as the reverse complement.
TATATATATATATATATATATATATATATATATACACGTCCACACACGGAAATATACATACCTATACATCTCAATGTACACATATATATACACACACAGACACATACATATATACCCATGCACACAATTCACACTGTCTGCCTTTATTCATTCCCATCGCCACCTCGCCACACATGGAATACCATCCCCCTCCCCCCTCATGTGTGCGAGGTAGCGCTAGGAAAAGACAACAAAGGCCCCATTCGTTCACACTCAGCCTCTAGCTGTCATGCAATAATGCCCGAAACTACAACTCCCTTTCCACATCTTTCCACAACTTTCCATGGTTTACCCCAGACGCTTCACATGCCCTGATTCATTCCACTGACAGCACGTCAACCCCGGTATACCACATCGATCCAATTCACTCTATTCCTTGCCCGCCTTTCACCCTCGTGCATGTTCAGGCCCCGATCACTCAAAATCTTTTTCACTCCATCTTTCCACCTCCAATTTGGTCTCCCACTTCTCCTCGTTCCCTCCACCTCCAACACATATATCCTCTTGGTCAATCTTTCCTCACTCATTCTCTCCATGTGCCCAAACCATTTCAAAACACCCTCTTGTGCTCTCTCAACCACGCTCTTTTTATTTCCACACATCTCTCTTACCCTCACATTACTTACTCGATCAAACCACCTCACACCACCTATTGTCCTCAAACATCTCATTTCCAGCACATCCACCCTCCTGCGCACAACTCTATCCATAGCCCACGCCTCGCAACCATACAACATTGTTGGAACCACTATTCCTTCAAACATACCCATTTTTGCTTTCCGAGATAATGTTCTCGACTTCCAAGCATTCTTCAAGGCTCCCAGGATTTTCGCCCCCTCCCCCACCCTATGATTCACTTCCGCTTCCATGGTTCCATCCGCTGCCAGATCCACTCACAGATATCTAAAACACTTTACTTCCTCCAGTTTTTCTCCATTCAAACTTACCTCCCAACTGACTTGACCCTCAACCCTACTGTACCTAATAACCTTGCTCTTATTCACATTTACATATATATATTCTTATACCATTCGCCATTTCCCGCGTTAGCGAAGTAGCGTTAAGAACAGAGGAATGAGCCTATGAGGGAAATCCTCACTTGGCCCCTTCTCTGTTCCTTCTTGTAGAAAATCAAAAACGAGAGGGGAGGATTTCCAGCCCCCCGCTCCCTCCCCTTTTAGTCGCATTCTACGACACGCAGGGAATACGTGGGAAGTATTCTTTATTCCCTATCCCCAGGTATCCATATATATATATACATATATATATACATATATATATATATATATATATATATATATATATATATATATATATATATATATATATATATATATATATATATATATATATATATATATGTAGGAAGAGAGGAAAGTGATTGGTTCTCAGTGAATGTAGGTTTGCGGCGGGGGTGTGTGATGTCTCCTTGGTTGTTTAATTTGTTTATGGATGGGGTTGTTAGGGAGGTGAATGCAAGAGTTTTGGAAAGAGGGGCAAGGATGAAGTCTGTTGGGGATGAGAGAGCTTGGGAAGTGAGTCAGTTGTTGTTCGCTGATGATACAGCGCTGGTGGCTGATTCATGTGAGAAACTGCAGAAGCTGGTGACTGAGTTTGGTAAAGTGTGTGAAAGAAGAAAGTTAAGAGTAAATGTGAATAAGAGCAAGGTTATTAGGTACAGTAGGGTTCAGGGTCAAGTAAATTGGGAGGTGAGTTTGAATGGAGAAAAACTGGAGGAAGTGAAGTGTTTTAGATATCTGGGAGTGGATCTGGCAGCGGATGGAAACATGGAAGCGGAAGTGGATCATAGGGTGGGGGAGGGGGCGAAAATTCTGGGAGCCTTGAAGAATGTGTGGAAGTCGAGAACATTATCTCGGAAAGCAAAAATGGGTATGTTTGAAGGAATAGTGGTTCCAACAATGTTGTATGGTTGCGAGGCGTGGACTATGGATAGAGTTGTGCGCAGGAGGATGGATGTGCTGGAAATGAGATGTTTGAGGACAATGTGTGGTGTGAGGTGGTTTGATCGAGTAAGTAACGTAAGGGTAAGAGAGATGTGTGGAAATAAAAAGAGCGTGGTTGAGAGAGCAGAAGAGGGTGTTTTGAAATGGTTTGATCACATGGAGAGAATGAGTGAGGAAAGATTGACCAAGAGGATATATGTGTCGGAGGTGGAGGGAACGAGGAGAAGAGGGAGACCAAATTGGAGGTGGAAAGATGGAGTGAAAAAGATCTTGTGTGATCGGGGCCTGAACATGCAGGAGGGTGAAAGGAGGGCAAGGAATAGAGTGAATTGGAGCGATGTGGTATACCGGGGTTGACGTGCTGTCAGTGGATTGAATCAAGGCATGTGAAACGTCTGCGGTAAACCATGGAAAGCTGTGTAGGTATGTATATTTGCGTGAGTGGACGTATGTATATACATGTGTATGGGGGTGGGTTGGGCCATTTCTTTCGTCTGTTTCCTTGCGCTACCTCGCAAACGCGGGAGACAGCGACAAAGCAAAAAAAAAAAAAAGCAAAAAAAAAAAAAAAAAATATATATATATATATATATATATATATATATATATATATATATATACATATATGTGTGTGTGTGTGTATCATCAATACGAGAGGACATAATAAGTTTCTATCTCAGATGAATTAGTGGTCCATGGGGACACCTGTCAACTCACGTGACCTGAAACCAAACAAACAGCAAAAGAAAAGAGCGAGGTAAAGGACGCAACCCACACGAGTCCCAAACAACAGCAAACCAACACCACAGGTTATACCAACCAACATGTACTGAGGCACCTCCAGGTTATACCAACCAACATGTACTGAAGCACCTCCAGGATATACCAACCAACACGTACTGAAACACCTCCAGGTTATACCAACCAACATGTACTGAAGCACCTCCAGGTTTTTCCAACCAACATGTACTGAAGCACCTTCAGGTTATACCAACCAACATGTACTGAAGCACCTCCAGGTTATACCAACCAACATGTACTGAAGCACCTCCAGGTTATACCAACCAACATGTACTGAAGCACCTCCAGGTTATACCAACCAACATGTACTGAAGCACCTCTAGGTTATACCATAAACCAGCATGCACTGAAGCACCTCCAGGTTATACCAACCAACATGTACTGAAGCACCTCCAGGTTATACCAACCAACATGTACTGAAGCACCTCCAGGTTATACCAACCAACATGTACTGAAGCACCTCCAGGTTATACCATAAACCAGCATGTACTGAAGCACCTCCAGGTTATACCAACCAACATGTACTGAAGCACCTCCAGGTTATACCAACCAACATGTACTGAAGCACCTCCAGGTTATACCAACCAACATGTACTGAAGCACATATGAAACATGGAAACAACTTACCATTGGGCGTAGAGGATATGAACCCAGGATTTCCCGATCAGCGATCGTCATGGAGGGAATAGATCTGTTACTACACACATAACGTAAGCTAGTAATGTTATCTTGATGATAACACACACATAACGTGAGCTAGTAATGTTATCTTGATGATAACACACACATAACATGAGCTAGTAATGTATCAACAGGAGAAGGTGTTCACTGCCAGAAGGCGATGCTGGGTTAGGTCTGGCCAATATTTACATACGCATATTTGAATTTCATTACGGAGAAAAATGACATATGGAAAAATGAAAAATGACATATGGAAAAATGAAAAATGACATATGGAAAAATGAAAAATAACAGGGAAAAATGAAAAATGACATATGGAAAAATGAAAAATCTTTGTTTCAAAAACCAGTTGGGTGTCTACTGGAGTAGGAGTTGAGCGTAGGTAAGTACAAGTGAATGGGAAGGTTTGGTGACCATCCAGGACTACCATGGTACGACCACCCAGGCAGGAAGGTTTGGTGACCATCCAGGACTACCATGGTACGACCACCCAGGCAGGAAGGTGACGGTACGCTTTTTGTACAGGATTGGACGACCTGGGAAGGTCAGTACGACCCAGGAGTCCAGTTCAACGGTGTGACCTATGAGCACGACGGAACGACTCTTGGCCATGACGCTACAACAGCTGAGTCCACACAACAACCACAACCAACCAACAGAAAGAAAACAAACAACTGGACGCCAGACACAACCACGACAAACAACTGGACGCCAGACACCACCACGACAAACAACTGGACGCCAGACACCACCACGACAAACAACTGGACGCCAGACACAACCACGACAAACAACTGGACGCCAGACACAACCACGACAAACAACTGGACGCCAGACACAACCACGACAAACAACTGGACGCCAGACACCACCACGACAAACAACTGGACGCCAGACACCACCACGACAAACAACTGGACGCCAGACACCACCACGACAAACAACTGGACGCCAGACACCACCACGACAAACAACTGGACGCCAGACACAACCACGACAAACAACTGGACGCCAGACACAACCACGACAAACAACTGGACGCCAGACACCACCACGACAAACAACTGGACGCCAGACACAACCACGACAAACAATTGGACGCCAGACACCACCACGACAAACAACTGGACGCCAGACACCACCACGACAAACAACTGGACGCCAGACACAACCACGACAAACAACTGGACGCCAGACACCACCACGACAAACAACTGGACGCCAGACACCACCACGACAAACAACTGGACGCCAGACACAACCACGACAAACAACTGGACGCCAGACACAACCACGACAAACAACTGGACGCCAGACACCACCACGACAAACAGCTGGACGCCAGACACCACGACAAACAACTGGACGCCAGACACCACCACGACAAACAACTGGACGCCAGACACCACCACGACAAACAACTGGACGCCAGACACCACCACGACAAACAACTGGACGCCAGACACCACCACGACAAACAACTGGACGCCAGACACCACCACGACAAACAACTGGACGCCAGACACCACGACAAACAACTGGACGCCAGACACCACCACGACAAACAACTGGACGCCAGACACCACCACGACAAACAACGAGCCAAACAACGCAGGAAACAAATAAGGTAGATCCTAACTAACACCCTCACGATGCCGTAAACCAATCATCATCTCCCACGTCAGAGCACGACGCTGTAAACCAATTAACATCTTCCACGTCAGAGAAAGACTCCGACTACCAATCATCACTTGCCACATCAGAAGAACGACCCCCTGTTAACTGCCACGACTGAGCTACGTCATCAAGGCCACAGTTATCAGGTCATTTGACAATATATGTGAACAAGGTTATCAGCGTTATGGCACCAGACCAGCTCATTATCTCTAATAATATACAGACTGAGGCAATATTTTTCCCAATTAAACTGATGAGATAATTGTATGTATCCTCCAGTAGAACTGACCAGCAGATAAACGTATATCATTGTAAGAGGTTGTGTCATGATGGTATGGATCGATCATTAAGTGAATCAAATGTTCTATATTCATTGTCACTTTATTCTTGAAACGTTTCGAGCACACGACTACTTCCCATCTTCACTCAAACTTGATGTGAAATTATGCGACACAATATAAAAATAAATCAAAACAGGAACGAATCGTATTTTCAAGTGCGACAAAGAAGAGCGATGACGTAGATAATATGATATATATATATATATATATATATATATATATATATATATATATATATATATATATATATATATATATATATATATATATATATATATATATATATATAGAGAGAGAGAGAGAGAGAGAGAGAGAGAGAGGACTGGTTCACGTGAGGCAGGGTTGGGAGGGAGTCATGTGGTGGACACGTCTCATGTTGACAACCTTCACCCAAGTTGTCCTTTTCATCGTCCAACTTGTGGAACAGCTGAGGAGTGAGAGTGTCTTAACTGTGGCCACAACCATTAGTGAAGGCGACCGGGGAAGAAGAGGAAGAGACTTCCAGCAGGAAATTATCATTAGTCGGAACATTACAGTAGTGACTCTCTTGTATTCCCTGACCCCCAACATTACAGTAGTGACTCTCTTGTATTCCCTGACCCCCAACATTACAGTAGTGACTCTCTTGTATTCCCTGACCCCCAACATTACAGTAGTGACTCTCTTGTATTCCCTGACCCCCAACATTACAGTAGTGACTCTCTTGTATTCCCTGACCCCCAACATTACAGTAGTGACTCTCTTGTATTCCCTGACCCCCAACATTACAGTAGTGACTCTCTTGTATTCCCTGACCCCCAACATTACAGTAGTGACTCTCTTGTATTCCCTGACCCCCAACATTACGTCTGCTCAACATGCACTCACACTTCCCAGGCCCTCCGTACACACTCACCGGTAGTTGGCGAGCTTCAGCAACACCGGTCACAATGTCGTGTAAGTTACCTTAAGAGACATTACGAGGCTGACCAGACACCCCGTCTGTGGAGAGAACACGAGAAAAGCATTAGCGAGAGAATGCAAAGGTGAGTAATGTGGCAGTTCAGGGAATAATTGGTGTACATGGGGTGTTCAGCGTTGTATAGGGAAATGGTGAAGAGCTTGTAGATTTATGTGCTGAAAAAGGACTGGTGATTGGGAATACCTGGATTAAAAAGAGAGATATACAGAAGTATACGTATGTAAATAGGAGAGATGGCCAGAGAGCGATATTGGATTTCGTGTTAATTAATAGGCGCGTGAAAGAAAGACTTTTGGATGTTAATGTGCTGAGAGGTGCAACTGGAGTGATATCTGATCATTATCTTGTGGAGGCGAAGATGAGGATTTGTATGGGTTTTCAGAAAAGAAGAGAGAATGTTGGGGTGAAGAGAGTGGTGAGAGTAAGTGAGCTTGGGAAGGAGACTTGTGTGAGGAAGTACCAGGAGAGACAGTATATAATGGAAAAAAGTAAGAACAAAGGAGGTAAGGGGAGTGGGGGAGGAATGGGATGTATCTAGGGAAGCAGTGATGGCTTGCACAAAAGATGCTTGTGGCATGAGAAGCGTGGGAGGTGGGCAGATTAGAAAGGGTAGTGAGTGGTGGGATGATGAAGTAAGATTATTAGTGAAAGAGAAGAGGGAGGCATTTGGACGATTTTTGCAGGAAAATAATGCAAATGACTGGAAGATGTATAAAAGAAAAAGAGGCTGGAGGTCAAGAGAAAGGGGCAAGAGGTGAAAAAGAGGGCAAATGAGAGTTGGGATGAGAGAGCATCATTAAATTTTCGAGAGATTAAAAAGATGTTTTGGAAGGAGGTAAATAAAGTATGTAAGACAAGGGAACAAATGGGAACATCAGTGAAAGGGGCTAATGGGGAGGTGATAACAAGTAGTGGTGATGTGAGAAGGAGATGAAGTGAGTATTTTGAAGGTTTGTTGAATGTGTTTGATGATAGAGTGGCAGATATAGATGTTTTGGTTGAGGTGGTGTGCAAAGTGAGAGGATTAGGGAAAATGATTTGGTAAACAGAGAAGAGGTAGTAAAAGCTTTCCGAAAGATGAAAGCCGGCAAGGCAGCGGGTTTGGATGGTATTGCAGAGGAATTTATTAAAAAAGGGGTGACTGTATTGTTGACTGGTTGGTAAGGTTATTTAATGTATGTATTACTCATGGTGAGGTGACTGAGGATTGGTGGTATGCTTGCATAGTGCCATTGTACAAAGGCAAAGGGGATAAAAGTGAGTGCTCAAATTACAGAGGTATAAGTTTGTTGAGCATTCCTGGGAAATTATATGGGAGGGTATTGATTGAGAGGGTGAAAGCATGTACAGAGCATCAGATTGGGGAAGAGCAGTGTGGTTTCAGAAGTGGTAGAGGATGTGTGGATCAGGTGTTTGCTTTGAAGAATGTAAGTGAGAAATACTTAGAAAAGCAAATGGATTTGTATGTAGCTTTTATGGATCTGGAGAAGGCATATTATAGAGATTGATGGAGATGCTCTTTGGAAGGTATTAAGAATATACGGTGTGGGAGGCAAGTTGTCAGAAGCAGTGAAAAGTTTCTATCGAGGATGTAAGGCATGTGTACGAGTAAGAAGAGAGGAAAGTGATTGGTTCTCAGTGAATGTTGGTTTGCGGCAGGGGTGCGTGATGTCTCCATGGTTGTTTAATTTGTTTATGGATGGGGTTGTTAGGGAGGTGAATGCAAGAGTTTTGGAAAGAGGGGCAAGTATGCAGTCTGTTGTGGATGTGAGAGCTTAGGAAGTGAGTCAGTTGTTGTTCGCTGATGATACAGTGCTAGTGGCTGATTCATGTGAGAAACTTCAGAAGCTGGTGACTGAGTTTTGTAAAGTGTGTGAAAGAAGATAGCTGAGTGTAAATGTGAATAAGAGCAAGGTTATGAGGTACAGTAGGGTTGAGGGTCAAGTCAATTGGAAGGTATGTTTGAATGGAGAAAAACTGGAGGAAGTGAAGTGTTTTAGATATCTGAGAGTGGATCTGGCAGCGGATGGAACCATGGAAGCGGATGTGAATCATAGGGTGGGGGAGGGGGCGAAAGTTCTGGTAGCGTTGAAAAATGTATGGAAGTCGAGAACATTATCTTGGAAAGCAAAAATGGGTATGTTTGAAGGAATAGTGGTTCCAACAATGTTATATGGTTGCGAGGCGTGGGCTATGGATAGAGTTGTGCGGAGGAGGGAGGATGTGCTGGAAATGAGATGTTTGAGGACAATATGTGGTGTGAGAGTATGTAATGTAAGGGTAAGAGAGATGTGTAGTAATAAAAAGAGTGTGGTTGAGAGAGCAGAAGAGGGTGTTTTGAAATGGTTTGGTCACATGGAGAGAGTGAGTGAGGAAAGATTGACAAAGGGGATATATGTGTCAGAGGTGGAAGGAACGAGGAGAAGTGGGAGACCAAATTGGAGGTGGAAAGATGGAGTGAAAAAAGATTCTGAGTGATCGGGGCCTAAACGTGCAGTAGGGTGAAAGGCGTGCAAGGAATAGAGTGAATTTTAATGATGTGGTATACCGGGGTCGACGTGCTGTCAATGGATTGAACCAGGGCATTTGAAGCGTCTGGGGTGAACCATGGAAAGTTTTGTAGGGCCTGGACGTGGAAAGGGAGCTGTGATTTCGGTGCACTATACATGACAGCTAGAGACTGAGTGTGAACGAATGTGGCCTTTGTTGTCTTTTCCTGGAGCTACTTCGCGCGCATACGGGGGGAGAGGGTTGTCATTTCATGTGTGGCGTGGTGGCGACGGGAATGAATAAGGGCACACAGACCTTTCCATGGTTTACCCCAGACGTTTCACATGAGTTGGTTCAATCCATTAACAACACGTCGACCCCTGTATACTACATCGTTCCAATCCACTCTATCCCGCGCATGTCTCTTACCCTCCTGCATGTTCAGGTCTTAATCACTCAAAATCTTTTTCATTCCATCCTTTCATCTCCAATTTTGTGTCCCCTTTCCTTTTTGCTCTCTCCAATTCAGACACACACACACACACACACACACACACACACACACACACACACGGCCGGGTGGATTACACGTCATAGGTCTGTTATGAATTCTAAGAACTGGAAGTCACAGCATTATAGTCAATTATGATAGGACAAAAAATCTAGAAAATAAATGATAGTATGTGACGAATGGCATTATGAATAATATACATAGAAGCACCAATCTCTCTCTCAGAAGCACCTCTCTCTCTTCTCTCTCTCTCTCTCTCTCTCTCTCTCTCTCTCTCTCTCTCTCTCTCTCTCTCTCTCTCTCTCTCTCTCTCTCTCTCTCTCTCTCTCTTTCTCTCAGAAGCACCTATATATATCTCTCTCAAAAGCACGTTCACGAAGAAAATCGAGGGAACGGAATCTAAGAACTACTTTGAGAAGCTGACATTATTGGAAATTTACAGCCTTGAAACAAGAGAAATGATATAGATGAAAATCATCTATACGTAGCAATTTATTGAAGGGTTAAAAGATGAACATAAAGCCCATCAACAATAATAGAAGTGTTTCATTAGTCTCTAAAGATATGAGAGACTATAACAAGAGTTGCAGATATGAGAAACTATAGCAAGAGTTGCAGATATGAATATACGAGAGCCTCGCAAAGGTGGTAAAAATGCCTTTTGATACACAACAGGAGACACCAGAAACATGAGTGGTGCGATCACAAAAACTTGATATATGGTTAAAGTCACTGCCAGATGAACTTAGGTCATAATTCAGTACGACAGAGGGAAACAGCGTCATTTACCAAGCAAGACAGTGAGCTGTTCACTTATGAATGCAACATCAACTTAAAAAAAAGGAGACAAGAAATGCACTTTTAAAATCCTGTCTTGTCAGTTTGAATTCGGTTTTACGAGAAATGTTGGAAACAATGTTTCAAGATACGATCGTAATTTCTTCAGAAGATTCTAGGAAATATAAGGAAATGCTATTCCAAAATATCCCATGGGTTATATTCATGATGATAATGTGTGTAGTAGTATTTTCAACACATGAAGATGGTGTTTAAGATTATGCCATGCATTCACTCGCGTCCTTTTAGAAAGAGAAAAAACAGATTTCAGTTTCTTTTCAACACCAAATTCATCTCCGTGTCAAATGTGAGACTCGGCAGTGTAGGAGTATTATACTGGCAAACTTTTCCCATTCAAACTTTCCTTGGAAGTATGGCACAGGAACCTAACCTTCACCACACACTGCTGCATGGTGTTGCTGGCACGATCACTGTGACAGTGAGGTGTTGCTGGCACGATCACTGTGACAGTGAGGTGTTGCTGGCACGATCACTGTGACAGTGAGGTGTTGCTGGCACGATCACTGTGACAGTGAGGTGTTGCTCTCGACTTTATCTTGATCTGAAACTCAGGAGGTTATCACTCCACTGCAACTGACAACATCATCATCATCATCATCGTGCAACATCAGGTCTTGACAACACCACTTCAGTCCTCAAACTCCACCAACAGACCGATTCAGATCTTGAGGGCCGACGTCCAACACATTATGTGATAGTAAGTGAAGATGTCATGCCTCACCTGTGGTCCAGGCAACTACTGCTGGCTGCTCCCTTCCTGCCTGTATTGAATGCTACCTTGTTCTTGTGTGTGTTGGTTGGTGTGTCTTCACATACATCATGTTTATCATCAAGTGGTTCACACATGCTGCTTTACCTACTGACCTGAGTTGTGTTTGGGTTCATTTATTGTCCTCAGTAACGACCATTAGTCTTCCCAAGTATCACCCCACATCATTAACTCCTTACCCCATTACCAGTCTATTATCACCTTGCTCTTCTAGTGTCTTCTTGACCCCGTTAACGCCTTTCACTATAAAAAGGTGCGACCATTTCCCTAACTTCATCTGCAACACCTACCCTACTGCTCCAGTCATACGCCCTGAACACAATAATGAATGACCCTCGTGGACAGTGTCTTGTAGGCTTGACCTCTAAGGGCAAAGGTCAGGTCGCAGGCAACTACGATATATTTTTGCCCGCCTTCTCCAGTTCTTAATCTACCACGAAATATTTGGTCAAACCTTAAGAGATTATTGTGTCAGTGAGAATCTCACTCCTGGAAGGGTCAAAGGTCATAGGTCATGTCTGGATAAACCTGTCTGGTTCTCCTGCTTTGAGTTTGCTTTCACTGCCCCCACCCCCCTCCTTCCCTATCATTTAACTTCCATTTTTACTTTAAACTGTTTTAATACATGATAGTTATCTGCCTTTATCTTTCATAATAACACTTTATCTGCCTTTATTTTTCATACATAATACTTTATCTGCCTTTATCTTTCATAATAACACTTTATCTGCCTTTATCTTTCATAATAACACTTTATCTGCCTTTATTTTTCATACATAATACTTTATCTGCCTTTATCTTTCATAATAACACTTTATCTGCCTTTATCTTTCATAATAACACTTTATCTGCCTTTATTTTTCATACATAATACTTTATCTGCCTTTATCTTTCATAATAACACTTTATCTGCCTTTATCTTTCATACATAATACTTTATCTGTTTTCATCTTTCATGATAACACTTTATCTGCCTTTATCTTTCATAATAACACTTTATCTGCCTTTATTTTTCATACACAATACTTTACCTGCCTTTATCTTTCATAATAACACTTTATCTGCCTTTATTTTTCATACATGATACTTCATCTGCCTTTATCTCTCATACGTAATACTTTAACTGCATTTATCTTTCATACACAATACTTTATCTGCCTTTATCTTTCATACATAATACTTTATCTGCCTTTATTTTTCATACATAATACTTTATCTGCCTTTATCTTTCATGTATAATACTTTACCTGCCTTATTTTTCATACGTAATACTTTATCTGCCTTTATCTTTCATGTATAATACTTTATCTGCGTTTATTTTTCATACATAATACTTTATCTGCCTTATTTTTCATATGTAATACTTTATCTGCCTTCATCTTTCATGTATAATACTTTATCTGCGTTTATTTTTCATACATAATACTTTATCTGCCTTATTTTTCATATGTAATACTTTATCTGCCTTTATCTTTCATACGTAATACTTTATCTGCCTTTATCTTTCATACGTAATACTTTATCTGCCTTTATCTTTCATAATAATATCTTATTTACAGCGTGATCGTGTATTGTCATGATTGATGAATGCGCTTGACTGCAGTCTTAAGTTTACAAGTTTTTGAGAATATGAGCCAGAAGGCTGACAGGCGAGGTACGAAACCCTCAACTTTATTTTCCTGTCTCTGTGATGGAATGGTGGGTCCGGATGTGCCTTCTGCTTTACTATCGTGTCTCCATGTACATACTATCGTGTCTCCATGTATATACTATCGTGTCTCCATCTATATACTATCGTGTCTCCATGTATATACTATCGTGTCTCCATGTATATACAGATCACAATGTGGGAGAGCATCATTTTCCTGAAGCAGAGAAGCTCGTCCAAGATTATCAGATCTTATGTTATCTGACTTTTTCTATGTTCCCAGCCACTTCAGGAGAAGCTGGCACTCTACGCATATGTCAAACATCATTTCACTTCCTCAAAAATCCCTCGTTAATAAAATACCTTCTGTCTGTGTGTACTTCTATATGTGAGCCAAACATCATTATCACATATACATGTATTACAGTTCTCCCAGCAACCTTCTCATGTTGGGGTCTCACACTTACTCAAGAACTCTTCCATAACCTTAAACTTTTCCATTATTACAATAGTATGATGGATTATTACAACAGTATGATGGATTATTACAATAGTATGATGGATTATTACAATAGTATGATGGATTATTACAATAGTATGATGGATTATTACAATAGTATGATGGATTATTACAATAGTATGATGGATTATTGCAGTGAGAAGTTCATCATGAGCAAGATTGTCTTCCATAGCATCACAAAACGTTGCGAGAGCCTTGTGCACGATGACTTATCACTCTAGACCTAACCACTGGCGAGATGTGTTCAATAACGCCCGTATGTCGAATACACACACACACACACACACACACACACACACACGCACACATATACACACATACACACACGTCGTTGCTCTCTCTTGGCCAGATAGAGAAACTACTAAGTACCAGAACTTTGCAACTCTTCCAGGAATCCATTGTAATCATCTTCCTCCTCAATGTCTGCCACTCCTAACTTCATCATGAAACTTCCAGTTTAGAGTAATGCCTCTAATTAATGAAATTAGAATAGAATGACGTCGAGAAATTCCAACTTTGTTCTCCTTCACAAGAAAATGTTGCCGGTTAAGTTAGCATGATGGTTATTAATGATCAACGTCAACACATGTGGTAAAGATGATAAGTGATAGTGATGATGATGGTGGGTTCACTGGTGATAGTGATGATGATGGTGGGTTCACTGGTGATAGTGATGATGATGGTGGGGTTCACTGGTGATAGTGATGATGATGGTGGGGTTCACTGGTGATAGTGATGATGATGGTGGGGTTCACTGGTGATAGTGATGATGATGGTGGGGTTCACTGGTGATAGTGATGATGATGGTGGGGTTCACTGGTGATAGTGATGATGATGGTGGGGTTCACCATATACTCTTAAAACCTAAAAAGCATCTCTATCAACCCTATCGTATGCCTTTCCAGATCCATAAATGGCACATACAAATCCATCTGTTTTTCTAAAAATTTCTCACATACATTCTTCAAAGCAAACACCTGATCCACACATCCTCCACCAACCTGATGCTCTGTGCATGCGTTCACCCTCTCAATCAATACCCTCCTAAACAATTTGCCAGGGAAACTCAACAGATTTATGCCTCTGTAGTTTGAACACTCACCTTTATCACCTTTGCCTTTGTACAACGGCACTATACATGCATTCCGACAATTCTCAGGCACTTCACCATGACCCATACATACACTGAATATCCTTGCCAACCAATCAACAACATAGTCACCTCCTTTCTTAATAAGTTCCACTGTAATACCATCCAAACCCACCGCCTTGCCGGATTTCATCTTCCGCAAGGATTTCATCACCTTTTCTCTCTTAACCAAACCATTCTCCCTGACCCTCTCACTTCGCACACCACCCAGTCCAAACACCTTACATCTGCTACTCTATCATCCAACACATTCAACAAACCTCCACAATACTCCATCTCCTTTTCACTTCACCACTACCCGTTATTACTTCCCCCCTTAACCCCTTCACCGATGTTCCCATTTGTTTTCTTGTCTTTCGCACATTATCTACTTTCTTCCAAAGCATCTCTTTATTCTCTCTAAAGTTTAATGATACTCTCTCACTCAAACTCTCATTTACCTTCATTTTCAACCCTTGCACCTTCCTCTTGACTTCCTGACGCTTTCTTCTATACATCTCCGAGTCACTTGCACTCCTTCCTTGTAAGTATTGTCCAAGCGTCTCTGTTCTCTTTCACTAACAACTTTACTTCTTCATTCCACCACTCAGTACCCTTTCTGATCCGCATACCTTCCACCTTTCTTATGCCACATACATCTTTTGCATATGCCATCACTGCTTCCTTAAATACTATCTATCTATCTATCTATCTATCTACCTATCTATATATCTACCTATCTATCTATATCTATATCTATATTAATGAGAAACTTTACATTCTATTAGATTCATAATCTTGAAGCTGCAGAAGACCAACGCTGGAAATGTACAAGACTTTCCATCGTTCAGGAAGGTGAGTGGAAACCCTTGGCACTAAACAAGGTTGTAATATCTCCAAGATTATACAAATATTCTTAACATTACCAAAGATAACTAACACGATATTCTCACCAGAATGACAAATATTGTTAACATTACCTAAGATAACTAACACAAAAATGCAAAGTTGTTTGAATACGGAAATGAATAAGGAAATTGTAGGGAATAAATGAGAGTATGAAGCTTGCTCTAAAATGGTTTATTATTTTCCAGAAGAAAATAAGTTAAGAAAAACCATCTTAGGGAAGGTTGGCTAGATGGGTTGTGAGTAGAGCGACCCACCTGTTGTTCTTTCTGTGGAGCAACAACATGAAGTGCTGGTGTGGGTTTACATAGTCACACAACACTTGCTTCATGCTGGAATAATCCTAGTCTTAAACTTCTCTATCAGAAGTAACTTCATTATAAAAGATGACAAACAACCTTTTCATGACCACTTGTTTTAGCAGTTGGTTAAGGGAATGTTGTACACAGGTTACCGAGTGTGTAGAAGGGAAATGACATGTTACATTATGTGTCTCAGTGGGTGAGGCAAGGCAGTGTAACAGAGGAATACATGTACGACGTACGCAGTTATCTGTATGATGTTTAACCCGAGGTAAGAACCCATTATCACAATACTCCAACAGACTGTTAACTGAGGAATTACTGCTTCTCTGAACATAATGAGACAACGACCTTGTTTCTTACAACTCTTCCTGACCATAATGTACAAGGACCTTAGATGGCATACCATCCACCTCCTGCACATTAACCACGCCCAACTGGCTTTGACCTTTGATCTCCTGACCCGAGTGATGTGGTAACGATTAACGAGTGATGTGGTAACGACTAGCGAGTGATATGGTAACGACTAGCGAGTGATGTGGTAACGACTAGCGAGGTCACACCACACACTCTTCATGACAAGTTTCAACACCTGATCCCACACCTGCATGTTGACCTGATGGGTTCCCACACCTGCATGTTGACCTGATGGCTTCCCACACCTGCATGTTGACCTGATGGCTTCCCACACCTGCATGTTGACCTGATGGCTTCCCACACCTGCATGTTGACCTGATGGCTTCCCACACCTGCATGTTGACCTGATGGCTTCCCACACCTGCATGTTGACCTGATGGCTTTCCCTCCACAAGATTAAGTCTAGCCTTCCCACATGGAGATGTTGGCGCAGCTCCCCCACATCAAGATGGCTCAGTCTCCCCCACATCAAGATGGCTCAGTCTCCCCCACATCAAGATGGCTCAGTCTCCCCCACATCAAGATGGCTCAGTCTCCCCCACATCAAGATGGCTCAGTCTCCCCGACATCAAGATGGCTCAGTCTCCCCCACATCAAGATGGCTCAGTCTCCCCCACATCAAGATGGCTCAGTCTCCCCCACATCAAGATGGCTCAGTCTCCCCCACATCAAGATGGCTCAGTCTCCCCCACATCAAGATGGCTCAGTCTCCCCCACATCAAGATGGCTCAGTCTCCCCCTACATCAAGATGGCTCAGTCTCCCCCACATCAAGATGGCTCAGTCTCCCCCACATCAAGATGGCTCAGTCTCCCCCACATCAAGATGGCTCAGTCTCCCCCACATCAAGATGGCTCAGTCTCCCCCACATCAAGATGGCTCAGTCTCCCCCACATCAAGATGGCTCAGTCTCCCCCACATCAAGATGGCTCAGTCTCCCCCACATCAAGATGGCTCAGTCTCCCCCACATCAAGATGGCTCAGTCTCCCCCACATCAAGATGGCTCAGTCTCCCCCACATCAAGATGGCTCAGTCTCCCCCACATCAAGATGGCTCAGTCTCCCAGCCTCCTGCATCATTACCTTCATCATCATACGTGTGTATGTAGCATCATTACCTTCATCATCATACGTGTGTATGTAGCATCATTACCTTCATCATCATACGTGTGTATGTAGCATCATTACCTTCATCATCATACGTGTGTATGTAGCAGTTTTATCTAAGCTGTTGTTGAAGTGTTACCCGATCGCCGGTCATCAGCATCTCTCGTAAATGTGAAAGTGATGCTGTCTTGCATTCACTTAGCGTATTGGTTGTGTGTATCATTATAGGTGTACGTACGTATTGGTTGTGTGTATCATTATGGGTGTACGTACGTATTGGTTGTGTGTATCATTATAGGTGTACGTACGTATTGGTTGTGTGTATCATTATATCATTATAGGTGTACGTACGTATTGGTTGTGTGTATCATTATATCATTATAGGTGTACGTACGTATTGGTTGTGTGTATCATTATGGGTGTACGTACGTATTGGTTGTGTGTATCATGTGTACGTACGTATTGGTTGTGTGTATCATGTGTACGTACGTTAAGGGCCTTTACTCTCCTGGGAAGCGAGTAAACAATGTTACGATCACTGAGCATGACGGTACGACCTTGGTGGAATGACATGAACACGACTGTACGACCATCATTACGACACAGTCGTGACGCTACGACCCCTGGCTGTTATGTAACGCGGGTCCTGACATCAGAGGCCAGCACGTCATATCCGCTTAGGGTCGTGCATAAGTGGTACAAATACGAGGTCAGTATGATGATGACACAGCACATGACTCAGCATTACACTGCCGGGGGTCACGTGGTCAGGTCACGACCGCTCACTGTACCGGAATCACGTGGTCAGGTCACAGCTTGTTGAAAATACAATAAGCCTGAGTTGTGAGTATTGGTGGCCTGATTGGTCGATTAGTATTGGCAGGAAGAGAAACAACTGGTTGTGATGGTGTTGACACAAGTGGTTGTGATGGTGATGACACAAGTGGTTGTGATGGTGATGACACAAGTGGTTGTGATGGTGTTGACACAACTGGTTGTGATGGTGATGACACAACTGGTTGTGATGGTGTTGACACAAGTGGTTGTGATGGTGATGACACAACTGGTTGTGATGGTGTTGACACAAGTGGTTGTGATGGTGATGACACAAGTGGTTGTGATGGTGATGACACAAGTGGTTGTGATGGTGTTGACACAACTGGTTGTGATGGTGATGACACAACTGGTTGTGATGGTGATGACACAAGTGGTTGTGATGGTGATGACACAACTGGTTGTGATGGTGATGACACAACTGGTTGTGATGGTGATGACACAACTGGTTGTGATGGTGATGACACAAGTGGTTGTGATGGTGATGACACAACTGGTTGTGATGGTGATGACACAACTGGTTGTGATGGTGATGACACAAGTGGTTGTGATGGTGATGACACAACTGGTTGTGATGGTGATGACACAACTGGTTGTGATGGTGATGACACAAGTGGTTGTGATGGTGATGACACAACTGGTTGTGATGGTGATGACACAACTGGTTGTGATGGTGATGACACAAGCTGGTTGTGATGGTGATGACACAACTGTTGTGATGGTGATGACACAACTGGTTGTGATGTGATGACACAGACTGTTGTGATGGTGATGACACAGTGGTTGTGATGGTGATGACACAACTTGGTTTGTGATGGTGATGACACAACTGGTTGTGATGGTGATGACACAACTGGTTGTGATGGTGATGACACAATGGTTGTGATGGTGATGACACAACTGGTTGTGATGGTGATGACAACAACTGTTGTGTGTGATGACACAAGGGGTTAGTTGATGGGATGACACAACTGGTTGTGATGGTGATGACACAACTGGTTGTGATGGTGATGATAGTGCTAACCCATGATTCCCTCACGTCCAGCCAATGTGTCTACCTCAATCGTCAAGTTCATCATCATCATACAAACTCACTCACGCCCAACACTATTATATTAGAAAGAAAATGTAAACAAACCAATACGAATGAAAATAGACCAACATTTTCTGGTGTGTTTTGATATGAAATGCATTTGGCGGTCCAATGGCTGAATTAATTAAGCTAATTAGAAGAGAATAAGAGGTCTTTGTAGAGTAATGAAGGCGTAATGACCAGCATTATATATAACCTTGGTGAAGGGAGCCATAATGAAGGCGTAATGACCAGCATTATATATAACCTTGGTGAAGGGAGCCATAACTTAAATAATTGTAGTTCAAGCTTAATTGAAAACTTGTACATTCAATTCACATATTAATTACATGTTCAACGTGACAACAAGAGACAACTGTAAACACAACCAGCTCAATGTTTCTATAAGTTGACTTATATTGCCAGACAACTGGTCAGCAAGCGTATTACGTCCACCATTGTTACGTAATTGACAAAAGGTAGTTGACATTGAGAACTGAATCTATACAAGGGTAAATGATGCGTGAAGACATAGACCTGACACTAAGATAAGAACAATGTTCTCAGGTTCAACAAAACGATTTTGTTCAACAACGAATTATGGATGCGTCTCAAACTTGGGTTATTACCTCCACGAACATACATGTTCTTCAAGTGTGATCAGCTGGTTCAGGCCATGGTCCATACCCAGTGATCGTACCGTCGTGCTCAAGGATCGTACCGTCGTGTTCAAGGATCGTACCGTCGTGCTCAAGGATCGTACCGTCGTGTTCAAGGATCGTACCGTCGTGCTCAAGGATCGTACCGTCGTGTTCAAGGATCGTACCGTCGTGCTCAAGGATCGTACCGTCGTGTTCAAGGATCGTACCGTCGTGCTCAAGGATCGTACCGTCGTGTTCAAGGATCGTACCGTCGTGCTCAAGGATCGTACCGTCGTGTTCAAGGATCGTACCGTCGTGCTCAAGGGTCGTACCGTCGTGTTCAAGGATCGTACCGTCGTGCTCAAGGGTCGTACCGTCGTGCTCAAGGGTCGTACCGTCGTGCTCAAGGATCGTACCGTCGTGTTCAAGGATCGTACCGTCGTGCTCAAGGGTCGTACCGTCGTGTTCAAGGATCGTACCGTCGTGCTCAAGGGTCGTACCGTCGTGCTCAAGGATCGTACCGTCGTGCTCAAGGGTCGTACCGTCGTGCTCAAGGGTCGTACCGTCGTGCTCAAGGGTCGTACCGTCGTGTTCAAGGACCGTACCGTCGTGCTCAAGGATCGTACCGTCGTGCTCAAGGGTCGTACCGTCGTGCTCAAGGGTCGTACCGTCGTGCTCAAGGGTCGTACCGTCGTGCTCAAGGGTCGTACCGTCGTGCTCAAGGATCGTACCGTCGTGCTCAAGGATCGTACCGTCGTGTTCAAGGATCGTACCGTCGTGCTCAAGGATCGTACCGTCGTGTTCAAGGATCGTACCGTCGTGCTCAAGGATCGTACCGTCGTGTTCAAGGATCGTACCGTCGTGCTCAAGGATCGTACCGTCGTGCTCAAGGGTCGTACCGTCGTGCTCAAGGATCGTACCGTCGTGCTCAAGGGTCGTACCGTCGTGCTCAAGGATCGTACCGTCGTGTTCAAGGATTGTACCATCGTGTTCAAAGATTGTACCGTCGTGTTCGAGGATTGTACCGTCGTGTTCAAGGATCGTACCGTTTGGCCCAAGTGAAATAAAAAGAATTGTTCATATGTCTATTGCACCTTTAGGTAATTACACACACACACACAAACACACACACACACACACACACACACACACACACACACACACACACACACATTCAGAAAGAGAGAGAGAGAGAGAGAGAGAGAGAGAGAGAGAGAGAGAGAGAGAGAGAGAGAGAGAGAGAGAGAGAGAGAGAGAGTGTAACATGGCGGTTTACGGAAAGTGGAGGTTGAAGACAAATGATGGCAGAAAATGATTGCTATGATTGCCGTGTTTGATATAGAATGAGAGGATGATGAGCCATTATATATACCTGGATGTTGTTGCTCACTGCAAACATAATTATGATAATTATAGTACCTATAATAATAAGGTTTGGGAAGGATGACACAGATGGCCAATATGATGAATTGCTCAAGTTGTTCTGAAGCTGAGGGAAACTATAATGGTTGATCCAAGTTGTTTATGACATTGATCATATAACTAAATTTCTTCTTCAGTGTTCGTGAATGACAAAACCGACATCTTCATTTAGTTTAGAACAAAACAAACATAGTAATGTGAACTTAAGTCTATAATGGTGACAACATAACAACCTTTGTTGTGCAGTGAGCATATTGCAACGTAACAAACACTTGTTGTTGTGTGTACCTAATGTACAACCTTGTACGCGAGGCTGGCAACACAAGGAAAACTGGAATAATGAAATGGGGTAGACGTCTGGTACAGAAAGTGAGGAAGCAGACAAAGATGAAGAAAAAGAAAAGAAAATCATGTGAACGTAAGGAAAGAGGAGAGAAAGTGTGACCTGTGAGAACGATAGCGAGCTAGACGAACGTTTCAGTGAAGTTGGCAACCGCCATTTGGTCCCCCGGCCTGCCGCTCGCTCTGCCTCTCCTCACATGGTACATCTTACTCCTATATTATGTGACTCTTTACCCATGAGTATTTGGCAAAGGTCGTTTCTGCGTGTACAGAGGTGCACCTGTAACCCACGCTTCATCGGTCTGAAATTCATCTTAGTCGACCTTCAGGCTGGCGCCAGTGAAAGCAGGGAACTCGCTTGTGATGGCTCGCCGTCCCTGCCAGACGCAAGATTAATCCGGATATCGTCACAATATTGGATCACATATATGTAAGGTGTCGACTTTGGATAAGAATAATGACGGAATCTTTACTTTGTAAACCTATTTATGACATTCTAGTTAGTCATTTACTGATGCGTTTATGGCAGAATGTGTCGTACCGGCTGAGGTAGACTGGCCAAGGTAGCCGGCTGGGTTGGAGAATCCTTAGTTTGTGTAAAGAGAGGGAGAGTGAAGCACTGTGACCTCAGTCTCGGGCAGTGAACAGTGTCTAGCACCGTTGACTAACGATAAGGATTGTACTCAACCACCTGGTTCTCCTGTATTTGGTGGTAAACTCAATCGTGCGACATCATCACAAAACATTACATTGATCATCTTGAAGATTGTGGTCTTGTTGTACAACTGCTGCTGCTGGGAACATGACTAAGAGGTAAGTACTTAATATCTTCAACTGGGAAAGTTTAATCAATTTTATCTTATATTAGATATAGGAGAATTTGTGTCACTATGTCCCATTGACATGAGTCATGATAGGAAAGTATGGCTACACTGCAAGGAAGTGTTCTGGGGGGGGAGGGGTATTTTTTTTACTCTAGAAGACTCGACAGTGAAAGTGTGGGTCAACTACAGTGATAGCTTGTGAAGGTGACTCCCGACATGACTTGATGGTGACTCCCGACATGACTTGATGGTGACTCCCGACATGAGTCTTTTGAGGAGAATATCCGATAAACAACGCCAACTACCCCTTAACGCAGCCTTCCTTACGTATATACAATCTGATGATTTAAGACACAAAGGAAAGAGTTTTTCTCAGACGGGGAAACAGTGTAACACACACACACACACACACACACACACACCACACACGCCACATACACACACACACACACACCACACACACCACACACCACACACCATACACACCACACACACACACCACACACACACCACACACACACACCACACACGCCACATACACACACACACACACACACACACACCACACACACGCCACATACACACACACACACACACACCACACACACACACACACCACACACACCACACACACACACCACACACACACACCACACACACACCACACACACACACACACCACACACACCACACACGCCACATACACACACACACACACACACACACACACACACACCACACACACCACACACACACACACACACACACACACACACACACACACACACACACACACACACACACACACACACACACACCACACCATACACACACACACACACACCACACACACACACACACACACACACACACACCACACACACACACACACCACACACACGCCACATACACACACACGCCACATACACACACACACACACACACACACACACACACACACACACACCACACACACACACACACCACACACACCACACACACACACCACACACACGCCACATACACACACACACACACACACACACACACCACACACACACACACGCCACACACACACACCACACACACACACACACACACACACACGCCACATACACACACACACACACACACACACACACACACATTCTCTTCACATAGACACAAAGAGATGGAGACAAACAAATACTATATATATATATATATATATATATATATATATATATATATATATATATATATATATATATATATATATATATAACAAAATTATAAGTAAAATAAGCCAGATGCATTAGCAAGAAGTGTTAGTTTTCAAACTTTACTTATGAATAATAACTCAAGTATCATTTATTTAACTTTTCAACAATACAGGTGTAATTTGTCCCTTAGGACGAAGCAGTTTTACTCTTGTGGGACCACATCTCTTGAACACTGTCCATTACTATACATCTTAAGTTTTTGTATGCTGTCTGCTTTAACCATGTCCTCATATATTATGTGTGTGTGTGTGTGTGTGTGTGTGTGTGTGTGTGGTGTGTGTGTGGTGTGTGTGTGTGTGTGTGTGTGGTGTGTGTGTGTGTGTGTGTGTGTAAAAGCAGCCTTGAACAATCAGTGGATCAGGGGGAGGGGGGTGCTTCACCTCACAGGTTTTTACTAATAATATTCAGTAAGTTTGTGTGTTAAGTTATTCATATTTTCCACAAGATAGTTGCTGAATAGCCAGTTAAGGAGCCTATCTATTACACAAGATTTCATCAAATACTATTATTTCCAGCGTTAGCGAGGTACCGTCAAGAACAGAGGACTGAGCTTTAGAGGGAAAATCCTCGCTTGGCCCCCTTCTCTGTTCCTTGTTTTAGAAAAGTGAAAACTGGAAGTGAGGATATCCAGTCCCCGCTCCCACCCCTTTCAGTCGCCTGTTACGAATACGCATGGAATACGTGGGAAGCACGAAGATAGATCGATAAATAGATAGATAGTTAGATAGATAGATGATAAATAGATATGACTGTTCAGTAGATTACCAATAAGCTGGCCAAAGTTCATAGCGAGGGTAGAGCCAAACTCAAGTAGACAGTAACCATTAGTGTAATTCTTCATAGGTAGACAATAACAGAACACAATACAAGATTAAGTGATTCGTTTGACATTAGTAAATACAAAGACAGTACTGTATGGTATAGATAGAAATATCAAAATCCAGGATCAAGGGAGATATTATTGACCAGTGAGGGATGAATTGGAGAGAGTGATAAAATATTATAAAGACGACAATTATGTAAGTATAGGTTCTGGTAAGACGACAATTATGTAAGTATAGGTTCTGGTAAGCAATGGAGGGCACTCGAGCATTCGTCTCTAATAGTTATCATCTTCCCCCATCGTAAGGTTCCCTGGTTTCAGAACAAACAGCAGTTTCAGTAAAGCGAGATGAGGGAAAGGCATATGAGGATATTAGGCGAGAAGTACCTGATGCCTGATTTTGTCAAACGGTTTTGAAAGTTTTAGGAGGTAGATAACAGAGTGCACAGGGTTGGTGTGGGCAGAAGCAAAGGTATCAAAAGTGACAAGAAAGAAAGGGTGAAGTACAGTAGTGAGTGAGTGGTCTGGGCGAAACCTATACTGGGCGTCTGAGGTTAGGTTGTGGTTTTCAAAATGACGATGTTTAGTAATGGATGGTCTAACAACAGATATAAGTTTTGCTCTGTTACAACCCTTGAACACGACAATACAACCCTTGAACACGACGATACAACCCTTGATCACGACGATACAACCCTTGAACACGACGATACAACCCTTGATCACGACGATACAACCCTTGATCACGACGGTACTACCCTTGAACACGACGATACAACCTTTGATCACGACGATACAACCCTTGAACACGACGATACTACCCTTGAACACGACGATACAACCCTTGAACACGACGATACAACCCTTGAACTCGATGATACAACCCTTGATCACGACGATACAACCCTTGATCACGACAGTACTACCCTTGAACACGACGATACAACCCTTGATCACGACGATACAACCCTTGAACACGACGGTACTACCCTTGAACACGACGATACAACCCTTGATCACGACGATACAACCCTTGAACACGACGATACAACCCTTGAACACGACGATACAACCCTTGATTACGACGATACAACCCTTGATCACGACGGTACTACCCTTGAACACGACGATACAACCCTTGATCACGACGATACTACCCTTGATCACGACGATACAACCCTTGATCACGACGATACAACCCTTGATCACGACGGTACTACCCTTGAACACGACGATACAACCCTTGATCACGACGATACAACCCTTGATCACGACGATACAACCCTTGATCACGATGATGCAACCCTTGAACTCGATGATACAACCCTTGAACACGATGCTACAACCCTTGAACACGACGATACAACCCTTGAACACGACGATACTACCCTTGAACACGACGATACAACCCTTGAACACGATGATACAACCCTTGAACACGACGATACAACCCTTGATCACGACGATACAACCCTTGATCACGACGATGCTACCCTTGAACACGACGATACAACCCTTGAACACGATGATACAACCCGTGAACACGACGATACAACCCTTGAACTCGATGATACAACCCTTGATCACGACGATACAACCCTTGATCACGACTATACAACCCTTGATCACGACGATACAACCCTTGATCACGACTATACAACCTTGATCACGACGATACAACCCTTGATCACGACTATACAACCCTTGATCACGACGATACAACCCTTGAACACGACGATACAACCCTTGATCACGACGATACAACCCTTGAACACGACGATACAACCCTTGATCACGACGATACAACCTTTGATCACGACGATACAACCCTTGATCACGACGATACAACCCTTGATCACGACGATACAACCCTTGATCACGACTATACAACCCTTGATCACGACGATACAACCCTTGATCACGACGATACTACCACTGAACACGATGATACAACCCTTGAACACGACGATACTACCACTGAACACGATGATACAACCCTTGAACACGACGATACTACCACTGAACACGATGATACAACCCTTGATCACGACGATACTACCATTGAACACGATGATACAACCCTTGAACACGACGATACTACCATTGAACACGATGATACAACCCTTGGTTATGATGGTCTGGCCTTTATCCTGGCCATAAATGATGCATTAATGTTTCATATTTGTCCTCACTGAGCACGCTGGCTATCTAGGGTAAGGAACCTCGCGTTACGTTGATGACGTCTTCCTCTAGCGGCTCAGGGAAGCAGGAAACTTCCTCTAGCGGCTCAGGGAGGCAGGAAACTTCCTCTAGCGGCACAGGGAGGCAGGAAACTTCCTCTAGCGGCACAGGGAGGTAGGAAACTTCCTCTAGCGGCACAGGGAGGCAGGAAACTTCCTCTAGCGGCACAGGGAGGCAGGAAACTTCCTCTAGCGGCACAGGGAGGCAGGAAACTTCCTCTAGCGGCACAGGGAGGCAGGAAACCAGAGAAGGATGTGAGCGGCATCAACTCTCCCTTTCGACTTGTCGGAGCGGAAGCCTCCTTCCTACTTGCTAGGTCCCAGAGTGGGTGGGTGGGTGGTAGTGGGTGGGTGGTAGCGGGTGGGTGGGTGGTAGTGGGTGGGTGGGTGGTAGCGGGTGGGTGGGTGGTAGCGGGTGGGTGGGTGGGTGGGTGGTAGGTAACCAGAGTGTGGGCTACATAAAGTGGCGTCATGGTGTGAGGGGAGAGGTAGCTTCAATGTGTGTTCTCCATCATTATTATTAACAGTCTTGGCAGTAAGCTGTTCACACACACACACACACGGCTGTTGAAGGTGTGAAAGTTGTCTCGTATAATGACCAATTACGTCAGGTTTATCTTCGATCATTATCATTAGATTATCCGGACACGTCTTAGTTAACCAGCCCTCCTTACGTATATATAATGTGCGAGCTTTTGCCAGACTGTCTTGATGTAATGCCACGCCCGAATCAACACAGACCTGTTTGAGTTTCTTTTTTCAACACCTCGGAGAGACGTTGGTAAAAATAGTAATACCAACAACTGATGAAGATTTGTGTACCATATTGAGTACAGAGGTCGGGATGTACAGTGTGCGTGAACCAGTGATGTGCCAGCAACACCTAGTGTTGCTCTGTATCTACACATGGTATGAGTCGCCCTTATCCTGCAGGTGGAGTGTTGTGGAGAGTGGTATGAGTCGGCCTTATCCTGCAGGTGGAGTGTTGTGGAGAGTGGTATGAGTCGGCCTTATCCTGCAGGTGGAGTGTTGTGGAGAGTGGTATGAGTCGGCCTTATCCTGCAGGTGGAGTGTTGTGGAGAGTGGTATGAGGAGAGTGGAACTTCGTCACATAGAGCAGGACTTGCAAGTTATCCAGAGCTGTCGTATTGATCAAGACAAGATGCACACATTACTTACTTAAGGTCATCACGGGTTTGCAGGAATACAAGGAGGTTCCACGGGTAATACATGATAGATAGGTTCCACGGGTAA
>NC_092275.1:12060004-12105004 GCF_036320965.1 Panulirus ornatus | reverse complement strand
GTTATGAAGAACACATGAACGACATATGAACACAAAATGTGTAGTTATGAAGAACACATGAACGACATATGAACACAGAAAATGAAATAGAAAAAGAAATGTCGAAGAATGAAACGTTAAATGAATACCTTACTGAGGGAGAGGGAGGAGTGATGAAGATGAGAAGGTATGAAAAGTGCAATCAAGGAGAGAGTGATCAGGAAGTGTTGTGATGATGATGATGACACATTGGTTATGATGACGGCGGAAGTTGCAGGAAGGTGAGGGTGTAGCAAGATTGGGAAAGTAGGAGAAAGTAGAGTTGTGGTACCAGATTTAAATAGCTAACCTCTTGAGTACGACGATGTAACACTTGAGTACGACGATGTAACACTTGAGTACGACGATGTAACACTTGAGTACGACGATGTAACACTTGAGTACAACGATGTAACACTTGAGTACGCCAGTAGGACCCTGCGTATTACGGTGTGGCTTTAGACCGGATCGTGAGGGGGGGGGGGGGGGGGTGGCAGGTCATGGGTGGTCCATTCAGTCAAGCGATTAAGAAATAGTGAATGTGTCAATTTGGCGTCAAGTTTACCTCAGGTAACGCCGTGCTGGAGGTGAGGGATCTTGCCCTCATGTTTTATTTCCTGATCTAAATTATTGGTTGCCACACCAAAGTGGTGTTCATCCGCTTCAACCTGTAGTAATGATTATATGTAATGTCTCGTTATTAACTGTAGTTTCTCATAGACAGATAGACGAATACGTAGATAAACATAGATAAAGATGATAATAGGTAATTGCTTTTACTACATGATATGGTAGCTCTTTAACACTTGTGGGTCGTAATGATGGGTCATTGTGAACCATATAATCATTTAACATGTCATTGTGAACCATATAATCATTTAACATGTCATTGTGAACCATATAATCATTTAACATGTCATTGTGAACCATATAATCATTTAACATGTCATTGTGAACCATATAATCATTTAACATGTCATTGTGAACCATATAATCATTTAACATGTCATTGTGAACCATATAATCATTTAACATGTCATTGTGAACCATATAATCATTTAACATGTCATTGTGAACCATATAATCATTTATCAACTGTGGCGCAACTCTGGAAAGTACAGTTTATTTCTTGATTAGCTTGACACCAGTGTTAGGAGTGAACTTGGGGTGTTGACACTAATGATGTAAGGCTTATGGTACAATCCATCTATTTATATAATTCTTTCAATTGTATTGTGTACCTAGAAATGATTATTATACCTTTATAACTTTATTTTACACTGTAAAGTTATCACGAGCGTACGACCCTTGGGTCAGGCTCATGTTACACTGCCGTGCTCGCTCAGGTCTGTGGAGTTACACTTTCTTGTCCCGAGAAAATAATATTGTGAGGCGAGCCGTGTGTGGGCGGGATAGGGACTTAGCAGTGAGTTGATAAATTCAGTGGCGGCTGTGGGGAGAGGTCGGGTTATCTGGGGTAGACACAAGTACCACTTTATTAACTTCTACGTGTTCACTTAACTTTCTACAATGCTTCTCACTTATTCATTTCGTGTTCTATATGTGGCTTAGCAGTTTAATGATGGTTGTATTTTGATCATGTATTTTCGTTTCATATGTTTTGTGTTTTTTGGTATTACTATTGCATTAGATGTATTGTAAGTATAACTTGTTTGTTACAAAAATTAGTTTCTCTCTCTCTCTCTCTCTCTCTCTCTCTCTCTCTCTCTGGAAGGAGGGAGGGAGGGAGACCATTCCTCGCAACCATACAACATTGTTGGAACCACTATTCCTTCAAACATACCCATTTTTGCTCTCCGAGATAACGTTCTTGCCTTCCACACATTCTTCAAAGCTCCCAGAACCTTCGCCCCCTCCCCCACCCTGTGATTCACTTCCGCTTCCATGGTTCCATCCGCTGCTAAATCCACTCCCAGATATCTAAAACACTTCACTTCCTCCAGTTTTTCTCCATTCAAACTTACCTCCTAGTTGACTTGTCCCTCAACCCTACCGTACCTAATAACCTTGCTCTTATTCACATTTACTCTTAACTTTCTTCTCTCACACACTTTACCAAACTCAGTCACCAGCTTCTGCAGTTTCTCACACGAATTAGCCACCAGCGCTGTATCATCAGCGAACAACAACTGACTCGCTTCCCAAGCTCTCTCATCTACAACAGACTTCATACTTGCCCCTCTCTCCATTATTATTATTATTATTATTATTATTATTTTTTTTTTTGCTTTGTCGCTGTATCCCGCGTTTGCGAGGTAGCGCAAGGAAACAGACGAAGAAATGGCCCAACCCACCCCCATACACATGTATATACATACGTCCACACACGCAAAATATACATACCTACACAGCTTTCCATGGTTTACCCCAGACGCTTCACATGCCCTGATTCAATCCACTGACAGCACTCTCAACCACACTCTTTTTATTACCACACATCTATCTTACCCTATCATCACTTACTCGATCAAACCACCTCACACCACATATTGTCCTCAAACATCTCATTTCCAGCACATCCACCCTCCTCCGCTCAACTCTATCCATAGCCCACACCTCGCAACCTTATAACATTGTTGGAAACACTATTCCTTCAAACATACCCATTTTTTCTTTCCAAGATAATGTTCTCGACTTCTACACATTTTTCAACGCTCCCAGAATTTTCGCCTCCTCCCCCACCCTATGATTCACTTCCGCTTCCATGGTTCCATCCGCTGCCAAATCCACTCACAGATATCTAAAACACTTCACTTCCTCCAGTTTTTCTCCATTCAAATTTACCTCCCAATTGACTTGACCCTCAACCCTACTGTACCTAATAACCTTACTCTTATTCACATTTGCTCTCATCTTTCTTCTTTCACACACTTTACCAAACTCAGTCACCAGCTTCAGGCAGTTTCTCACATGAATCAGCCACCAGCGCTGTATCATCAGCGAACAACAACTGACTCACTTCCCAAGCTCTCTCATCCACAACAGACTGCATACTTGCCCCTCTTTCCAAAATTCTTGCATTTACCTCCCTAACAACCCCATCCATAAACAAATTAAACAACCATGAAGATATCACACACCCCTGCCGCAAACCTACATTCACTGAGAACCAATTACTTTCCTCTCTTCCTACACGTACACATGCCTTACATCCTCGATAAAACTTTCCACTGCTTCTAACAACTTGCCTCCCACACCATATATTCTTAATACCTTCCACAGAGCATCTCCATCAACTCTATCATATGCCTTCTCCAGATCCTGATGCTACATACAAATCCATTTGCTTTTCTAAGTATTTCTCACATACATTCTTCAAAGCAAACACCTGATCCACACATCCTCTACCACATCTGAAACCACACTGCTCTTCCCCAATCTGATGCTCTGTACATGCCTTCACCCTCTCAATCAATACCCTCCCATATAATTTCCCAGGTATACTCAACAGACTTATACCTCTGTAATTTGAGCACTCACTTTTATCCCCTTTGCCTTTGTACAATGGCACTATGCAAGCAATCCGCCAATCCTCAGTCACCTCACCATGAATCATACATACTTTAAATAACCTTACCAACCAGTCAATAATACATTCACCCCCTTTTTTAATAAATTCCACTGCAAATACCATCCAAACCTGCTGCCTTGTCGGCTTCCATCTTCCGCAAAACTTTTACTACCTCTTCTCTGTTTACCAAATCATTTTCCCTAACCCTCTCACTTTGCACACCACCTCGACCAAAACACCCTATATCTGCCACTCCATCATCAAACACATTCAACAAACCTTCAAAATACTCACTCCATCTCCTCACATCACCACTACTTGTTATCACCTGCACATTAGCCCCCTTCACTGATGTTCCCATTTGTTCCCTCGTCATATGCACTTTATTTACCTCCGTCCAAAACATCTTTTTATTTTCCCTAAAATTTAATGATACTCTCTCACCCCAACTCTCATTTGCCCTCTTTTTCACCTCTTGCACCTTTCTCTTGACCTCCTGCCTCTTTCTTTTATACATCTCCCACTCATTTGCAATTTTTTCCCTGCAAGAATCGTCCAAATGCCTCTCTCTTCTCTTTCACTGATAATCTTACTTCTTCATCCCACCACTCACTACCCTTTCTAATCAACCCACCTCCCACGCTTCTCATGTTACAAGCATCTTTTGCGCAAGCCATCACTGCTTACCTAAATACATCCCATTCCTCCCCCACTCCCCTTACCTCCTTTGTTCTCACCTTTTTCCATTCTATACTCAGTCTCTCCTGGTACTTCCTCACACAAGTCTCCTTCCCAAGCTCACTTACTCTCACCACTCTCTTCACCCCAGCATTCTCTCTTCTTTTCTGAAAACCTTTACAAATCTTCACCTTAGCCTCCACAAGATAATGATCAGACATCCCTCCAGTTGCACCTCTCAGCACATTTACATCCAAAAGTCTTTCTTTCGCGCGCCTATCAATTAACAAGTAATCCAATAACGCCCTCTGGCCATCTCTCCTACTTACATACTATACTTATGTATATCTCGCTTTTTAAACCAGGTATTCCCAATCACCAGTCCTTTTTCAGCACATAAATCTACAAGCTCTTCACCATTTCCATTTACAACACTGAACACCCCATGTATACCAATTATTCCCTCAACTGCCACATTATTCACCTTTGCATTCAAATCACCCATCACCATAACCCGGTCTTGTGCATCAAAACCACTAACACACTCATTCAGCTGCTCCCAAAACACTTGCCTCTCATGATCTTTCTTCTCATGCCCAGGTGCATATGCACCAATAATCACCCATCTCTCTCCAGCAACTCTCAGTTTTACCCATATCAATCTAGAGTTTACCCTCTTACACTCTATCACATACTCCCACAACTCCTGTTTCAGGAGTAGTGCTACTCCTTCCCTTGCTCTTGTCCTCTCACTAACCCCTGACTTTACTCCCAAGACATTCCCAAACCACTCTTCCCCTTTACCCTTGAGCTTCGTTTCACTCAGAGCCAAAACTCCCAGGTTCCTTTCCTCAAATATACTACCTATCTCTCCTTTTTTCTCATCTTGGTTACATCCACACACATTTAGACACCCCAATCTGAGCCTTCGAGGAGGATGAGCACTCCCCGCGTGACTCCTTCTTCTGTTTCCCCTTTTAGAAGGTCAAAATACAAGGAGGGGAGGGTTTCTGGCCCCCCGCTCCCGTCCCCTTTAGTCGCCTTCTACGACACGTGAGGAATGCGTGGGAAGTATTCTTTCTCACCTATTCCCAGGGATAATGATAATAATAATAATAATAATAATAATAATAATAATAATAATAATAATAATAATAACAATAATAATAATTGACAGCGTTAATTGACAGGCGCGCGAAAGAGAGACTTTTGGATGTTAATGTGCTGTGAGGTGCAACTGGAGGGATGTCTGATCATTATCTTGTGGAGGCTAAGGTGAAGATTTGTATGGGTTTTCAGAAAAGAAGAGTGAATGTTGGGGTGAAGAGGGTGGTGAGAGTAAGTGAGCT
Organism: Panulirus ornatus; assembly: GCF_036320965.1. Lineage (NCBI taxonomy): Eukaryota > Metazoa > Arthropoda > Malacostraca > Decapoda > Palinuridae > Panulirus > Panulirus ornatus. The sequence goes on along the minus strand of NC_092275.1, from coordinate 12,099,427 downwards.
TGGGAAGGAGACTTGTGTGAGGAAGTACCAGGAGAGACTGAGTACAGAATGGAAAAAGGTGAGAACAATGGAAGTAAGGGGAGTGGGGGAGGAATGGGATGTATTTAGGGAATCGGTGATGGATTGCGCAAAAGATGCTTGTGGCATGAGAAGAGTGGGAGGTGGGTTGATTAGAAAGGGTAGTGAGTGGTGGGATGAAGAAGTAAGAGTAGTAGTGAAAGAGAAGAGAGAGGCATTTGGACGATTTTTGCAGGGAAAAAATGCAATTGAGTGGGAGATGTCTAAAAGAAAGAGACAGGAGGTCAAGAGAAAGGTGCAAGAGGTGAAAAAGAGGGCAATTGAGAGTTGGGGTGAGAGAGTATCATTAAATTTTAGGGAGAATAAAAAGATGTTCTGGAAGGAGGTAAATAAAGTGCGTAAGACAAGGGAGCAAATGGGAACTTCAGTGAAGGGCTCAAATGGGGAGGTGATAAGAAGTAGTGGTGATGTGAGGAGATGGAGTGAGTATTTTGAAGGTTTGTTGAATGTGTTTGATGATAGAGTGGCAGATATAGGGTGTTTTGGTCGAGGTGGTGTGCAAAGTGAGAGGGTTAGGGAAAATGATTTGGTAAACAGAGAAGAGGTAGTAAAAGCTTTGCGGAAGATGAAAGCCGGCAAGGCAGCAGGTTTGGATGGTATTGCAGTGGAATTTATTAAAAAAGGGGGTGAATGTATTATTGACTGGTTGGTAAGGTTATTTAACGTATGTGTGACTCATGGTGAGGTGACTGAGGATTGGCGGAATGCATGCATAGTGCCATTGTACAAAGGCAAAGGGGATAAGAGTGAGTGCTCAAATTACAGAGGTATAAGTTTGTTGAGTATTCCTGGTAAATTATATGGGAGGGTATTGATTGAGAGGGTGAAGGCATGTACAGAGCATCAGATTGGGGAAGAGCAGTGTGGTTTCAGAAGTGGTAGAGGATGTGTGGATCAGGTGTTTGCTTTGAAGAATGTATGTGAGAAATACTTAGAAAGGCAAATGGATTTGTATGTAGCATTTATGGATCTGGAGAAGGCATATGATAGAGTTGATAGAGATGCTCTGTGGAAGGTATTAAGAATATATGGTGTGGGAGGCAAGTTGTTAGAAGCAGTGAAAAGTTTTTATCGAGGATGTAAGGCATGTGTACGTGTAGGAAGAGAGGAAAGTGATTGGTTCTCAGTGAGTGTAGGTTTGCGGCAGGGGTGTATGATGTCTCCATGGTTGTTTAATTTGTTTATGGATGGGGTTGTTAGGGAGGTGAATGCAAGAGTTTTGGAAAGAGGGGCAAGTATGAAGTCTGTTGGGGATGAGAGAGCTTGGGAAGTGAGTCAGTTGTTGTTCGCTGATGATACAGCGCTGGTGGCTAATTCATGTGAGAAACTGCAGAAGCTGGTGACTGAGTTTGGTAAAGTGTGTGAAAGAAGAAAGTTAAGAGTAAATGTGAATAAGAGCAAGGTTATTAGGTACAGTAGGGTTGAGGGTCAAGTCAATTGGGAGGTAAGTTTGAATGGAGAAAAACTGGAGGAAGTAAAGTGTTTTAGATATCTGGGAGTGGATCTGGCAGCGGATGGAACCATGGAAGCGGAAGTGGATCATAGGGTGGGGGAGGGAGCGAAAATTCTGGGAGCCTTGAAGAATGTGTGGAAGTCGAGAACATTATCTCGGAAAGCAAAAATGGGTATGTTTGAAGGAATAGTGGTTCCAACAATGTTGTATGGTTGCGAGGTGTGGGCTATGGATAGAGTTGTGCGCAGGAGGATGGATGTGCTGGAAATGAGATGTTTGAGGACAATGTGTGGTGTGAGGTGGTTTGATCGAGTAAGTAACGTAAGGGTAAGAGAGATGTGTGGAAATAAAAAGAGCGTGGTTGAGAGAGCAGAAGAGGGTGTTTTGAAATGGTTTGGGCACATGGAGAGAATGAGTGAGGAAAGGTTGACCAAGAGGATATATGTGTCGGAGGTGGAGGGAACGAGGAGAAGTGGGAGACCAAATTGGAGGTGGAAAGATGGAGTGAAAAAGATTTTGTGTGATCGGGGCCTGAACATGCAGGAGGGTGAAAGGAGGGCAAGGAATAGAGTGAATTGGATCGATGTGGTATACCGGGATCGACGTGCTGTCAGTAGATTGAACCAGGGCATGTGCGCGTCTGGGGTAAGCCATGGAAGTTGTGTGGGGCCTGGATGTGGAAAGAGAGCTGTGGTTTCGGTGCATTATTACATGACAGCTAGAGACTGAGTGTGAACGAATGTGGCCTTTTTGTCTTTTCCTAGCGCTACCTCGCACACATGAGTGGGGATGGGGATGTTATTCCATGTGTGGCGAGATGGCGATGGGAATAAATAAAGGCAGACAGTATGAATTATGTACATGTGTATATATGTGTATGTCTGTGTGTGTTTATACATGTATACGTTGAGATGTATAGGTATGTATATTTGCGTGTGTGGACGTGTATGCATATACATGTGTATATGGGTGGGTTGGGCCATTCTTTCGTCTGTTTCCTTGCGCTACCTCGCAAACGCGGGAGACAACGACAAAGGAAAATTGATAAATAGATGAATTATTATTATTATTATTATTATTATTATTATTATTATTATTATCATTAGTAGTAGTAGTAGTGGTAGTAGTAGTAGTAGTAGTAGTAGTAGTAGTTGTAGTAGTAGAAGTAGTAGTATTAATTGCATTGGCAGTAGTAGTAGTAATAGTAGTAGTAGTAATAGTGGTAATAGTAGTAGTAGTGGTAGTAGTAGAAGAAGTAGAATTAATAGTAGTAATTGCAGTAGTAGTGGTAGTAGTGGTAATAGTAGTAGTAGTAGTAGTAGTAGTAGTAGTAGTAGTAGTAGTAGTAGTAGTAGTAGTAGTAGTGGTAATAGTAGTAGTAGTAGTAGTAGTAGTAGTAGTGGTAATAGTAGTAGTAGTAGTAGTGGTAATAGTAGTAGTAGTAGTAGTAGTAACAGTAGTTGTAGTGGTGGTAATCTACTTCTATTTATTGTTATTGAATTATTTATCACATGATTTGGATCATGTTGTAAGTAATTAGAGAGGACGACAGTTAGTCTTATAGTATATTAATGTATTCATGTGTCTCAGGTGGACCTATGATGACTGGCTTCTCTCAATAGCTGCCAACATCTATTTTTAAAGTCACGAAGAACAGATATAGAAAGTGATGGAAGTAGATATAAGGATATATGTGTAGGTTGAATTGATATATAACTGTGTGGGGGGGGGGGGGTAGTGTGGTGTCAGGTTAAAGGTCATTAGGTTGTAACAGTCGTGTTCAAGGTAAGAGACAGTCACATGACCACGAAATGATACTCAGAAATGTTCTGCAAATTGATGCCTTACCAACAAACCTTTCCAGGACAAAGTAAAATTTCTTAATGTTTTTTTTGTGGGAAAGATAAATACGAGAATGTGGGTTGTTACGATGGGTAATGTGAGGGTTGGTCTGGCCAAGTGTGGGTGGTAAGTGTGTGGTGAAGCAAGAATGTTTCACTATTTATATGTTTCTGAAGTTGTTGGCAAGGATCAGGTGCCTTCCATATGTATCTATGTTTGGCTGAATCTTTTGTTATATATTGTGAGTCTCTCTCTCTCTCTCTCTCTCTCTCTCTCTCTCTGTAGATATTATTTTCACTGTAGCAGCATAGCACTAATCGATACACACACAAAAGTCAGTGAACAGTGAAACGATTACCACCATTACCACCATTACCACCATTACCACCATTACCACCTCTGCTTCAACCATTACCACAAAAGCCGGAGCAAACGCCCTCCTGCTCACTCACTAGTCGTGTCGTTGTGCTCAAGGGTCGTACCGTCGTGGTCAAGGGTCGTACCGTCGTGTTCAAGGGTCGTACCGTCGTGCTCAAGGGTTGAATCGTTTTGCTCAAGGGTCGTACCGTCGTGCTCAAGGGTTGAATCGTTTTGCTCAAGGGTCGCACCGTCGTGCTCAAGGGTCGCACCGTCGTGCTCAAGGGTCGTACCGTCGTGTTCAAGGGTCGTACCGTCGTGCTCAAGGGTCGTACCGTCGTGGTCAAGGGTCGTACCGTCGTGCTCAAGGGTCGTACCGTCGTGCTCAAGGGTTGAATCGTTTTGCTCAAGGGTCGTACCGTCGTGCTCAAGGGTCGTACCATCGTGCTCAAGGGTCGTACCGTCGTGCTCAAGGGTCGAATCGTTGTGCTCAAGGGTCGTACCGTCGTGCTCATGGGTCGAACCGTCGTGGTCAAGGGTGTACCGTCGTGGTCAAGGGTCGTACCGTCGTGGTCAAGGGTCATACCGTCGTGTTCAAGGGTCGCACCGTCGTGCTCAAGGGTCGTACCGTCGTGGTCAAGGGTCGCACCGTCGTGCTCAAGGGTCGTACCGTCGTGCTCAAGGGTTGAATCGTTGTGCTCAAGGGTCGTACCGTCGTGCTCAAGGGTCGTACCGTCGTGCTCAAGGGTCGTACCGTCGTGCTCAAGGGTCGTATCGTCATGCTCAAGGGTCGTACCGTCGTGCTCAAGGGTCGGACCGTCGTGCTCATTGGTCGTACCGTCGTGCTCAGGGGTCGTGCTGTCGTGCTCAAGGATCGTTCCGTCGTGCTCAGAGGTCGTACTGTCGTGCTCAAGGATCGTACAGTCGTGCTCAGGGGTCGTACCGTCGTGCTCAAGGGTCGTACCGTCGTGCTCAGAGGTCGTACCGTCGTGCTCAGGAGTCGTACCGTCGTGCTCAGGAGTCGTACCGTCGTGCTCAGGAGTCGTACCGTCGTGCTCAAGGGTCGTATCGTCATGCTCAAGGGTCGTGCCGTCGTGCTCAAGGGTCGTACCGTCGTGCTCAAGGGTCGGACCGTCGTGCTCATTGGTCGTACCGTCGTGCTCAGGGGTCGTGCTGTCGTGCTCAAGGATCGTTCCGTCGTGCTCAGAGGTCGTACTGTCGTGCTCAAGGGTCGTACAGTCGTGCTCAAGGGTCGTATCGTCGTGCTCAAGGGTCGTACCGTCGTGCTTAAGGGTCGTACCGTCGTGCTCAGGGGCTGGATGACGTGGCTCACTTACTGAAGATCGTGTCAGCAATTACCTTCCCATTGTGACCTTCTCACCTCATGCAGCTTTGACCTGTCATGTACCTGATCATTACAGGTCTCCTGTGATGCGTGGAGGTCAACCATATGAATGTTATGTGAGGCATGATTGTGTGTGGTAACAACACGTCGGCAGCTCACAGTACGAGTGAGACGCGTCACGTACCACTAAGAAATATGCCAACTGTGGTAATGGGAGAGGCTGGTGACCCGTCATCTTAGAGAGAGAGAGAGAGAGAGAGAGAGAGAGAGAGAGAGAGAGAGAGAGAGAGAGACAGAGAGAGAGAGAGAGAGAGAGAGAGAGAGAGAGAGAGAGAGAGAGAGAGAGGGAGAGACAGAGAGAGAGAGAGAGAGAGAGAGAGAGAGAGAGAGAGAGAGAGAGAGAGAGAGAGAGAGAGGACCCATTGTTTACAATCACGAGATTTTGTCCAAAGGCAGGGATAACAGGCAGGTATCACCGCACGTCTTCATTTATATAGGAAGATAAAGACATTGGTGGGCAGACATAGAAAGGAAGCAACATAATTAAGGAACAGACAAACAAGCAGAGAAAGACTGTAACATAGAGAGCAGCTGGTTGAGAACACCCTCAGGGTAACCGTGATACCTGGCCTGGTTCCTGCTGACTCCTGCTACCGAGGTCAACACTAGGACACATCAAGAGCGGTTATTGTAGCCATGATATTATCTATGCCATGATCATTGGGTAGTGTGCATTCTGGTTCTGCAAGTTACTGCAGGATTTATATATTTACGTATATATGCGCATCCATATACACGTATATATATATATATAGTGAGTGGTGGGATGAAGAAGTAAGATTATTAGTGAAAGAGAAGAGAGAGGCATTTGGACGATTTTTGCAGGGAAAAAATGCAATTGAGTGGGAGATGTATAAAAGAAAGAGACAGGAGGTTAAGAGAAAGGTGCAAGAGGTGAAAAAAAGGGCAAATGAGAGTTGGGGTGAGAGAGTATCATTAAATTTTAGGGAGAATAAAAAGATGTTCTGGAAGGAGGTAAATAAAGTGCGTAAGACAAGGGAGCAAATGGGAACTTCAGTGAAGGGCGCAAATGGGGAGGTGATAAGAAGTAGTGGTGATGTGAGAAGGAGATGGAGTGAGTATTTTGAAGGTTTGTTGAATGTGTTTGATGATAGAGTGGCAGATGTTTTGGTCGAGGTGGTGTGCAAAGTGAGAGGGTTAGGGAAAATGATTTGGTAAACAGAGAAGAGATAGTAAAAGCTTTGCGGAAGATGAAAGCCGGCAAGGCAGCAGGTTTGGATGGTATTGCAGTGGAATTTATTAAAAAAGGGGGTGATAAAAAAGGGGGTGACTGTATTGTTGACTGGTTGGTAAGGTTATTTAATGTATGTATGACTCATAGTGAGGTGCCTGAGGATTGGCGGAATGCTTGCATAGTGCCATTGTACAAAGGCAAAGGGGATAAGAGTGAGTGCTCAAATTACAGAGGTATAAGTTTGTTGAGTATTCCTGGCAAATTATATGGGAGGGTATTGATTGAGAGGGTGAAGGCATGTACAGAGCATCAGATTGGGGAAGAGCAGTGTGGTTTCAGAAGTGGTAGAGGATGTGTGGATCAGGTGTTTGCTTTGAAGAATGTATGTGAGAAATACTTAGAAAAGCAAATGGATTTGTATGTAGCATTTATGGATCTGGAGAAGGCATATGATAGAGTTGATAGAGATGCTCTGTGGAAGGTATTAAGAATATATGGTGTGGGAGGCAAGTTGTTAGAAGCAGTGAAAAGTTTTTATCGAGGATGTAAGGCATGTGTACGTGTAGGAAGAGAGGAAAGTGAATGGTTCTCAGTGAATGTAGGTTTGCGGCAGGGGTGTGTGATGTCTCCATGGTTGTTTAATTTGTTTATGGTTGGGGTTGTTAGGGAGGTGAATGCAAGAGTTTTGGAAAGAGGGGCAAGTATGAAGTCTGTTGGGGATGAGGGAGCTTGGGAAGTGAGTCAGTTGTTGTTCGCTGACGATACAGCGCTGGTGGCTGATTCATGTGAGAAACTGCAGAAGCTGGTGACTGAGTTTGGTAAAGTGTGTGAAAGAAGAAAGTTAAGAGTAAATGTGAATAAGAGCAAGGTTATTAGGTACAGTAGAGTTGAGGGTCAAGTCAATTGGGAGGTGAGTTTGAATGGAGAAAAACTGGAGGAAGTGAAGTGTTTTAGATATCTGGGAGTGGATCTGGCAGCGGATGGAACCATGGAAGCGGAAGTGGATCATAGGGTGGGGGAGGGGGCGAAAATTCTGGGAGCCTTGAAGAATGTGTGGAAGTCGAGAACATTATCTCGGAAAGCAAAAATGGGTATGTTTGAAGGAATAGTGGTTCCAACAATGTTGTATGGTTGCGAGGCATGGACTATGGATAGAGTTGTGCGCAGGAGGATGGATGTGCTGGAAATGAGATGTTTGAGGACAATGTGTGGTGTGAGGTGGTTTGATCGAGTAAGTAACGTAAGGGTAAGAGAGATGTGTGGAAATAAAAAGAGCGTGGTTGAGAGAGCAGAAGAGGGTGTTTTGAAATGGTTTGGTCACATGGAGAGAATGAGTGAGGAAAGATTGACCAAGAGGATATATGTGTCGGAGGTGGAGGGAACGAGGAGAAGAGGGAGACCAAATTGGAGGTGGAAAGATGGAGTGAAAAAGATTTTGTGTGATCGGGGCCTGAACATGCAGGAGGGTGAAAGGAGGGCAAGGAATAGAGTGAATTGGAGCGATGTGGTATACCGGGGTTGACGTGCTGTCAGTGGATTGAATCAAGGCATGTGAAGCGTCTGGGGTAAACCATGGAAAGCTGTGTAAGTATGTATATTTGCGTGTGTGGACGTATGTATATACATGTGTATGGGGGTGGGTTGGGCCATTTCTTTCGTCTGTTTCCTTGCGCTACCTCGCAAACGCGGGAGACAGCGACAAAGAAAAAAAAATATATATATATATATATATATATATATATATATATATATATATATATATATATATATATATATATATTTTCTTTCTTTCGTACTATTCGCCATTTCCCGCATTAGCGAGGTAGCGTTATCAACAGAGGACTGGGCCTTAGAGGGAATATCCTCACCTGGCCCCCTTCTTTGTTCCTTCTTTTGGAAAATTAAAAAAAAAACGAGAGGGGAGGATTTCCAGCCACCCGCTCCCTTCCCTTTTAGTCGCCTTCTACGACACGCAGGGAATACGTGGGAAGTATTCTTTCTCCCCTATCCCCAGGGATATATATATATATATATATATATATATATATATATATATATATATATATATATATATATATTTTTTTTATTATACTTTGTCGCTGTCTCCCGCGTTTGCGAGGTAGCGCAAGGAAACAGACGAAAGAAATGGCCCCCCCCCCCATACACATGTACATACACACGTCCACACACGCAAATATACATACCTACACAGCTTTCCATGGTTTACCCCAGACGCTTCACATGCCTTGATTCAATCCACTGACAGCACGTCAACCCCTGTATACCACATCGCTCCAATTCACTCTATTCCTTGCCCTCCTTTCACCCTCCTGCATGTTCAGGCCCCGATCACACAAAATCTTTTTCACTCCATCTTTCCACCTCCAATTTGGTCTCCCTCTTCTCCTCGTTCCCTCCACCTCCGACACATATATCCTCTTGGTCAATCTTTCCTCACTCATTCTCTCCATGTGCCCAAACCATATATATATATATATATATATATATATATATATATATATATATATATATATATATATATATACACATACGTGACTGAGTTTGGTAAAGTGTGTGAAAGAAGAAAGTTGAGAGTAAATGTGAATAAGAGCAAGGTTATTAGGTACAGTAGGGTTGAGGGTCAAGTAAACTGGGAGGTAAGTTTGAATGGAGAAAAACTGGAGGAAGTAAAGTGTTTTAGATATCTGGGAGTGGATTTGGCAGCGGATGGAACCATGGAAGCGGAAGTGAATCATAGGGTGGGGGAGGGGGCGAAAATTCTGAGAGCGTTGAAGAATGTGTGGAAGTCGAGAACATTATCTCAGAAAGCAAAAATGGGTATGTTTGAAGGAATAGTGGTTCCAACAATGTTATATGGTTGCGAGGCGTGGGCTATGGATAGAGTTGTGCGGAGGAGGGTGGATGTGCTGGAATACACGTATATACACGTATATACACGGATATACACGTATATACACGTATGCATATATACGTATCGGTATGCACGTTTATATACGTATCGATATACACGTATGTATACGTATCGATATAATTTAACGTGTACGTGTCGATATACACGTATATATACGTATCGATTTACACTTATAAATAGGTGTCGATATACCCGTATATATACGAGTCGATATACACGTATATATACGTGTCGATATACACGTTTATGTACGTATCGATATATACGTATGTATAAGTGGCGATATACACGTATATATACGTATCGATATATACGTATGTATAAGTGTCGATATACACGTATATATACGTATCGATATACACGTATGTATGTGTCGATATACACATATACATACGTCCTAGCATTGTGGAACATGGTTTCGTAAGTGTCTTCCACACCAGACACTAACATTATGGTACACACACATCTCTCACTTGCCCAAGGCTGGGGATAGGTAAGAATTCGTGAAGGCATTTGTTTTCAAGGTGACGGTGTCGGTGGATCTGATTGGAAAGGTGGAGGATGTCGCCTTTCTCCTCCCAACTCACACAATTATGTCTTGTGACTTTAATAAAGAATTTCCCACACTATACGGTTACATCCGTGTATAAGGCGGTATAAAAACGCACTTCCGTTAAGCCGTAAACCTTCCATTACCAGAGTGGTTGCCGACTTTATCTCTCTGTTGATATGAAGACTTGCAGGTAAATAAATTAGGAATAAGCTGAAGTGGAACATGAGGAAGAAGCTGAAGTGGAACATGAGGAAGAAGCTGAAGGGTTCCACATAGATGGTATGTGTGTATGTTGTAGCCATGACCAAGATAGTAACATTGCTATATGTAGCTCTGTTTCAAGAAATCTCGATGGATGTTTATAATGAGCTGTCTTACATCAACATACACGTATGATGTTTGTATGTGTAATGTTTGGAGGATGGATGTGTCAATTGTGACAACTGGGAATGGAGACGCTAATGTCACATGGATAGAAAGATAGGAAGATACATGGATGATTTTGAAGACTTCCTTATGTTTGAATTTCGGAATAGAAGACTTGTTGAATATATATAGGAAGGTGATCTTAACCTCCTCCAACACGATGTTTCACCCTTGAGCACGACTGTACGACCCTTGAGCACGACTGTACGACCCTTGAGCACGACTGTACGACCCTTGACCATGACGGTACGACCCTTGAGCACGACCGCAGGATCTTTGAGCATGTCGGTACGACCCTTGGATATGGTGGTCCGACCTTTGACTTAAAGGTTCAGCCAAAGGCCAGGGCATCTTACTGTCGTGCTCAAGGCTCGTAACGTCACGCTCAAGGGTCGTACCGTCGTGTTCAAGGGTCGTACTGTCGTGCTCAAGGCTCGTATCGTCACGCTTAAGGGTCGTACCGTCGTGCTCAAGGGTCGTACCGTCGTGTTCAAGGGTCGTACTGTCGTGCTCAAGGCTCGTAACGTCACGCTCAAGGGTCGTACCGTCGTGCTCAAGGGTCGTACCGTCGTGCTCAAGGCTCGAACAGTCGTGCTCAAGGCTCGTAACGTCGTGTTCAAGGGTCGCACCGTCGTGTTCAAGGGTCGTACTGTCGTGCTCAAGGCTCGTAACGTCACGCTCAAGGATCGTACCGTCGTGCTCAAGGCTCGTAACGTCGTGTTCAAGGATCGTACCGTCGTGTTCAAGGGTCGCACCGTCGTGTTCAAGGGTCGTACCGTTGTGCTCAAGGGTCGCACCGTCGTGTACAAGGGTCGCACCGTCGTGTTCAAGGGTCGTACCGTCGTGCTCAAGGGTCATATTGTCGTGCTCAAGGGTCGTATTGTCGTGCTCAAGGGTCGAACAGTCGTGCTCAAGGTTCGTAACGTCGTGTTCAAGGATCGTACCGTCGTGTTCAAGGGTCGCACCGTCGTGTTCAAGGGTCGTACCGTCGTGCTCAAGGGTCGCACCGTCGTGTACAAGGGTCGCACCGTCGTGTTCAAGGGTCGTACCGTCGTGCTCAAGGGTCATATTGTCATGCTCAAGGGTCGTATTGTCGTGCTCAAGGGTCGAACAGTCGTGCTCAAGGCTCGTAACGTCGTGTTCAAGGATCGTACCGTCGTGTTCAAGGGTCGCACCGTCGTGTTCAAGGGTCGTACCGTCGTGCTCAAGGGTCGCACCGTCGTGCTCAAGGGTCGCACCGTCGTGTTCAAGGGTCGTACCGTCGTGCTCAAGGGTCATATTGTCGTGCTCAAGGGTCGTATTGTCGTGCTCAAGGGTCGAACCGTCGTGCTCAAGGATCGTACCGTCGTGCTCAAGGATCATACCGTCGTGCTCAAGGGTCGTACCTTCGTGCTCAAGGGTCGTACCGTCGTGTTCAAGGGTCGTACCGTCGTGCTCAAGGATCGAACCGTCGTGCTCAAGGGTCGTACCGTCGTGCTCAAGGGTCGTATTGTCGGGTCAAGGGTCGTACCGTCGTGTTCAAGGGTCGTACCGTCGTGTTCAAGGGTCGCACCGTCGTGCTTAAGGGTCGTACCGTCGTGTTCAAGGGTCGTACCGTTGTGCTCAAGGGTCACACCGTCGTGTTCAAGGGTCGTACCGTCGTGCTCAAGAGTCGTACCTTCGTGCTCAAGGGTCGTTTTGTCTTGCTCAAGGGTCGTACCTTCGTGCTCAAGGTTCGTACCGTCGTGTTCAAGGGTCGTACCGTCGTGCTCAAGGATCGTACCGTCGTGCTCAAGGGTCGTACCGTCGTGCTCAAGGGTCGGATTGTCGGGTCAAGGGTCGTACCGTCGTGTTCAAGGGTCGTACCGTCGTGTTCAAGGGTCGCACCGTCGTGCTCAAGGGTCGTAACGTCGTGTTCAAGGGTCGTACCGTTGTGCTCAAGGGTCACACCGTCGTGTTCAAGGGTCGTACCGTCGTGTTCAAGGGTCACACCGTCGTGTTCAATGGTCGTACCTTCGTGTTCAAATGTCGCACCGTCGTGTTCAAGGGCCACACCGTCGTGCTCAAGGGTCGTACCGTCGTGTTCAAGGGTCACACCGTCGTGCTCAAGGGTCTTACCGTAGTGTTCAAGGGTCGTAACGTCGTGTTCAAGGGTCGTACTGTCGTGTTCAAGGGTCGTACCGTCGTGTTCAAGGGTCGTACCGTCGTTCTCAAGGGTCGTACCGTCGTTCTCAAGGGTCGTACCGTCGTGTTCAAGGGTCGTACCGTCGTGCTCAAGGGTCACACCGTCGTGTTCAAGGGTCGTACCGTCGTGTTCAAGGGTCACCCCGTCGTGTTCAAGGGTCGTACCTTCGTGTTCAAGGGTCGTACCGTCGTGTTCAAGGGTCGTGCCATAGTGCTCAAGCGGTTAAGGTCACACGCTGGACCAAGAACAGTTACAAAATACAGCGACCAACAAACACTTGTAAAGTGGTCTACCCACACCTCTCATCCTGGCACTTGAGAGGCCAAACATAGTGTTGCTACGCCCTGTAGTACAAGTGTTGCTATGCCCTGTAGTACAAGTGTTGCTATGCCCTGTAGTACAGGTGTTGCTAAGCCCTGTAGTACAAGTGTTGCTACGCCCTGTAGTACAAGTGTTGCTATGCCCTGTAGTACAAGTGTTGCTATGCCCTGTAGTACAAGTGTTGCTATGCCCTGTAGTACAAGTGTTGCTATGCCCTGTAGTACAGGTGTTGCTATGCCCTGTAGTACAAGTGTTGCTATGCCCTGTAGTACAGGTGTTGCTATGCCCTGTAGTACAAGTGTTGCTATGCCCTGTAGTACAAGTGTTGCTATGCCCTGTAGTACAAGTGTTGCTATGCCCTGTAGTACAAGTGTTGCTATGCCTTGTAGTACAAGTGTTGCTATGCCCTGTAGTACAAGTGTTGCCATGCCCTGTAGTACAAGTGTTGCTATGCCCTGTAGTACAAGTGTTGCTATGCCCTGTAGTACAAGTGTTGCTATGCCCTATAGTACAAGTGTTGCTATGCCCTGTAGTACAAGTGTTGCTATGCCCTGTAGTACAAGTGTTGCTATGCCCTGTAGTACAAGTGTTGCTATGCCCTGATGCTATGCTATGATGGAACGCGAGACATGTTTTATGAAGAAAGAAAATGGCCTATGTTCGTTCTCCTTTTCTGTTAAGAAATGAGTAGCGTTATTTTTTTTTTCTTAATTTCAGAAGACTTTTAGGTGTAAATGGAACTGGGAGGACGTTTGAGAACTGGTTATAAATAATTACTGCCGAACTGAAGATAAAAATTTGCACAGTTAGATTGGAACTTCAGCCTATTTATTCATTTATTCATTTATTTATTTAATCATTCATTCATTTGTTATACTTAGTGGCTGTCTCCCGCGTTAGCAAGGTAAGGCAAGGAAACACGAAAGAATGGCCCAACCCACCCACATACACACGTATATACATAAACGCCCATACACGCATATACACATACCTATACATTTCAACGTATATATACATATACATACAGAGACATATACATATATACACATGTACATATACTTGCTGCCTTCATCCATTCTCGTCGCCACCCCGCCATACATGAACACCCCCCGCGCGCGAGGTAGCTCTAGGAAAGGACAACAAAGGCCAAATTCGTTCACACTCAGTCTCTGTCATGTGTAATGCACCGAAACCACAGCTCCCTTTTCACATCCAGGCTCCGCAAAACTTTCCATGGTTTACCCCAAACGCTTCACATGCCCTGGTTCAATCCACTGACAGCACGTCGACCCCAGTGTACCACATCGTTCCAATTTACTCTATTCCTTGTGAAAGAAGAAAGCTGAGAGTAAATTTGAATAAGAGCAAGGTTATTAGGTTCAGTAGGGTTGAGGGACAAGTTAATTGGGAGGTAAGTTTGAATGGAGGAAGTGAAGCGTTTTAGATTTCTGGGAGTGGATTTAGCAGCGGTTGGAACCATGGAAGCGGAAGTGAGAAACAGGGTAGGGGAGGGGGCGAAGGTTCTGTTAGCGATGAAGAATGTGTGGAAGTCGAGAACGTTATTTCGGAGAGCAAAAATGGGTATGTTTGAAGGAATGGTGGTTCCAACAATGTTATATGGTTGCGAGGCATGGGCTATAGACAGGGTTGTGCAGAGGAGGCTGGATGTGTTAGAAATGAAATGTTTGAGGACAATATGTGGTGTGAGGTGGTTTGATCGAGTAAGTAATGAGAGGGTAAGAGAGATGTAAGAGCGTGGTTGAGATAGCAGAAGATGTTGTATTGAAATGGTTTGGTCAGATTGACAAAGAGGATCTATGTGTCAGAGATGGAGGGAACGAGGAGTCCACGGGGAAAATGAAACACGATAAGTTCCCAAGTGCACTTTCGTGTAATAATCACATCATCAGGGGAGACACGAGAGAGAAATATAACAGTTGATATACAAAAAAGAGACGTAGCTTGGACGCCATTTAGTAAACATGCGATTGTCCAAGACAGACAACGAGCGTATCATAAACTTATTATGTGGACAAAAAGGTGAATTTTTTTTTTACAAATTTTATCAACAATAAAGTTATCCAATTTGTATAGACCTTCACTAATATTAAGATGATAATTCTTTGTGTATTTAATTATAGAAGATTCAGTGATATTTCTCGCGGTAATATAGTTATAGTTAATAACTGAGATGGCATTACTCCAGTCAATACATTAATCATAGTTTTAACGTGATTAAACAAGGCGTTTGATTCTTGTCCCGTTCTTATACTATATTTATGTTGTTTAAGTCTAACACAAAGATCCTTACCAGTCTGCCCAACATAAAACTTATCACAATTTCTACATGGCACTCTATAGATGTATCCTGCAGAACTTTCTCATGTGTTCCCGATTAAGATATTCTTTATAGTATTGTTGTTTCTGAAGGCAATATTTACATTAAAGGATTTAAGCAACATGGGAAGTAAATTAAGATTGTTATTAAACGGAGAACTAAAAGATTCTTGGTGTCAAGGTCAGGTTTGGGGTCAACTCTACAAAAGATTTCTTTGCTAACGTAAGGGATTTATCAATGAAAGATGTAGTATACTTTAACTTGGATCCAATAGAATATATTTTCTCAAACTCATCATCAATAAACTGGACTGCAAATAGACAAAATAAGGAACATAGACACATATAGATTGTCAAAATCGTTAGTTTTTGTATCAAGGCCCATCCATAGTGGGTAAGATATCTAATATCATGAACAATGTAAATTTAGTGAACAAGTTAATGATATGAATGTTAATTTTGATTTCAAACTGGTTAGCTTTGATATTTCATCTTTTTTTCAGCAAGTGCATTGGATGTAAGTCCATCGTGTTTCGTAATGATGCTCTGGGTATCTGTGTATATTAAACTCCATTTTCTTTGAAGCTGATTTCTGGATTGAATTTTCTTTATTCTTTGTTTTCACTGTGGGTATGTGTGCGTGTTTGTATTATAACTGTTAATGTCTGCGTGTGCAGCAGCGGGAGAGAGACGGTGTGGGTTCGTCGCCTACCTTTCACCCTCCCCGCACTGGATGCAGGTTTGGGAGGACGTCTGGAAATACAGGTACAGCGGCACGTGGGAGATACAGGTACAGCGGCACGTGGGAGATACAGGTACAGCGGCACGTGGGAGATACAGGTACAGCGGCACGTGGGAGATACAGGTACAGCGGCACGTGGGAGATACAGGTACAGCGGCACGTGGGAGATACAGGTACAGCGGCACGTGGGAGATACAGGTACAGCCACACGTGGGAGATACAGGTACAGCCACACGTGGGAGATACAGGTACAGCCACACATGGGAGATACAGGTACAGCCACACGTGGGAGATACAGGTACAGCCACACGTGGGAGATACAGGTACAGCGGCACGTGGGAGATACAGGTACAGCGGCACGTGGGAGATACAGGTACAGCGGCACGTGGGAGATACAGGTACAGCCACACGTGGGAGATACAGGTACAGCCACACGTGGGAGATACAGGTACAGCCACACATGGGAGATACAGGTACAGCCACACGTGGGAGATACAGGTACAGCCACACGTGGGAGATACAGGTACAGCCACACGTGGGAGATACAGGTACAGCCACACATGGGAGATACAGGTACAGCCACACGTGGGAGATACAGGTACAGCCACACGTGGGAGATACAGGTACAGCCACACGTGGGAGATATAGGTACAGCGACACGTGGAAGATACAGGTACAGCGACACGTGGAAGATACAGGTACAGGCTGGTACTGTGAATGTTAAAGGTACATGTAAAGGTAAGATTCGGGAGATGTGAGACGGAAGACATGGAGGTACAGCTGTAACGTTCTGGGTCGACGCTCGGTGTTATATAAGGTGGTCGACACCCAGTGGTAGTACAGCTGGTCGACGTGGGGTAGTACAGCTGGTCGACGTGGGGTAGTACAGCTGGTCGACGTAGGGTTTACAGCTGGTCGACTTAGGGTAGTACAGCTGGTCGACACCTCTGGAAACAGTTTCTCACGTTTAGTATCAAATATTTGGAAGATGAATCTTGGACTATCTTTGTGAAGGTAAACACATGGAGGTTTATTGTGCATTGTGATGTTTCCGTCCACATGTTGCCTACTTATTGATCTGTGTCTCCTGGTTTGTGCCTGATATACCATACCTCCCCACGCTCTCCTTATATTTTCCTTCTCTCTCTCTCTCTCTCTCTCTCTCTCTCTCTCTCTCTCTCTCTCTCTCTCTCTCTCTCTCTCTCTCTCTCTCTCTCCTCCTGGCCTCTGTACCCCCCAGTTCAGGTGCGTGTCATGACCTTGTCCACGACCTCCTCTCGTAACATCATCGTAATTAACCAGTTGTGTAGGTCAATGGTGACTGTCTTACATCGTGTGTTGCAAGAGATAGGTGACAAAAAATTGAGACATATATACTTGTTGTGGAGAACATAATTACCGACTTCCTCATATATGTATGTATGTAAGTGGAATCACCAGAATACAGTTATACATAATTACATGTGTTCAGACTCAAACATTCATGGTTACATGTTTTACTACATGGGCACGACGGTACGACCACTGGACACGACGACCCGATCTTTGACGTCAAAGGTCAGGTCGTCATACCAAGTATCGTAACGTCGTACTCAAGGGACAACACACACACACACACACACACACACACACACACACACACACACACACACACACACACACACACACACACACCAGCTAATGCTAATCAATCTATCTCTCTATCCAGGTAAGAGCGGTCCAGCAGCCTAAGTTCCCACGCACAACCTCACTTTCAAATGAATTCTGGACTTTGTTTACAATTCTCCCTTACTTCCTGTGTGTCCAGTAGGCGAACGTATATATGTGAATCTATATTGTTGAGGGCATTTGCGAGCTTATGTTGGTAAGTGTATACAGCAGAGGGTAGGTCAGTGAGGGTATCTATGTTGGTAAGGGCATCAGAAAGATGAAAAGTATATCTTCTTCACCTGAAGCACCACAAGTAACACGCTCTCTTCCCACCTGTGAACAACGTAGAAGCTATACTCTACGTGCTCATGGTTGACTGTGAGTGAGAAAGATTGTTAAAGAGGAAGGGAGGGATTGCTTCTCATATGTGGGAACCTGCCTCGCCCATACGTCGCCAGGACTAGTTTTTGTACAACGCGAAACAGTTGTCTGAAGTGAGGTCATAACTGGTGTGTGTGTGTGTGTGTGTGTGTGTGTGTGTGTGTGTGTGTGAACGGCCTTACATGTCCAACCAGAAGAATTGTCGAGATAAAGAAATTCTCTTAAGTGTCTCTGTTTCGTAACCTGCAAGATATGTTACCCTTTACATTAATCGCTTTCGACTGAGTTTGGTAAAGTGTGTGAAAGTAGAAAGTTGAGAGTAAATGTGAATAAGAGCAAGGTTATTAGGTTCATTAGGATTAAAGGACAAGTTAATTGGGATGTAAGTCTGAATGGAGAAAAATTGGAGGAAGTGAAGTGTTTTAGATATCTGGGAGTGGACTTAGCAGTGGAAGTGAGCCATAGGGTGGGGGAGGGGGCGAAGGTTCTGGAAGCAATGAAGAACGTGTGGAAGACGAGAACGTTATCTCGGTGAGCAAAAATAGGTATGTTTGGTCTCCTGCTTCTTCTTGTTCCCTCCATCTCTGACACTTATGTCCTCTTTCTCAATCTTTCCTCACTCATTCTCTCCATGTGACCAAACCATTTCAACACACCCTCTTCTGCTCTTTGAACCACACTCTTTTTATTTCCACACATCTCTCTTATCCTTTCATTACTTACTCGATCAAACCACCTCACACCACATATTGTCCTCAAACATTTCATTTCCAGCACATCCACCCTCCTCCGCACAACTCTATCTATAGCCCACGCCTCGCAACCATATAACATTGTTGGAACCACTATTCCTTGAAAAACATACCCATTTTTGCTCTTCGAAATAACATCGCTAACAGAACCTTCGCCCCCTCCCCCACCCTGTGACTCACTTCCGCTTCCATGGTTCCATCCGCTGCCAGATCCACTCCCAGATATCTAAAACACTTTACTTCCTCCAGTTTTTCTCCATTCAAACTTACCTCTCAATTAACTTGTCCCTCAACCCTGGTGAACCTAATAACCTTTTCTTAGGTTTTTATACTATATATCTCAGTATTATCAAATGCCGATATTTCTTGATAAGAAGAATATAATGAATTCCACTGAGAGCAATAGATCTCAGAGACAAAGGTAACCCCTACCCTCGGCGCCTGTTGAGATGAATGATTTATTTTCCCAGTGTGAGGAACAACGTCTTGTGGTCACGTATCCCACGACATTCTCTCTCTCTCTCTCTCTCTCTCTCTCTCTCTCTCTCTCTCTCTCTCTCTCTCTCTCTCTTTCTATATATATATATATATATATATATATATATATATATATATATATATATATATATATATAAATATATATATCACACACTCGCACACACATAAACACACACAGTGGCCAGCAGGTCCTGCTGAACCCTCCTGGAATTACAAAACTCCACCACCGAAGCTCCGAACCAACTCATGAACCAGTCTCATCGAGTTTCGAAGCGTTTTGTGTGCAGCGAACCTCCGAATTAACGCACGAAGCAGTTTCATCACGAATCGAAGTGTATTGTGTGCATGTATGAGTTAAGTTGTTGATAGTGTGTGCACGTATAGCCACAATACATGTCTTTCATACAAATGTTAGTAAACCAGAGCGAGTAAAGAGGATTTTAGCGCGATGTAAGGAATATCATTAATGAAGAAAGCACGACTATTACAACCCTTGGTTATAATGGCCCATCATACCTGAGGGTCGTAGCGTTGAGCTCCTGGATGGAGCAGATTCATGTGATTGTTGGTCGTGTGTTGTCAGCTGGGGCTGGGATGCACATTAGCCTCACCAAAGGCACCTGCCTGACCCTGGCCCATCAGGTAGGTAGGCTGAGGAGAAGGACCGCTACTCATATCAAGGCTATTATATAACATGCTGACTGAGTGACTGCCGTATTTCCGGGTGCCCTAATCCTTTACGTTCCTGAGTTCCTTGTGGTGTGCACTCGTGAGTTCCTTGTGGTGTGCACTTGTGAGTTCCTTGTGGTGTGCACTCGTGAGTTCCTTGTTGTGTGCACTTGTGAGGTGCCTGACGTGCATTTCTGTGTATTGTGATATGCATTTGCGAAATCTACGTACATGCACTCATGAGTTTCCTTCCTCACTGCATGCGCTCGCGAGTTCCATTGTTGTCACAACCTTCCCTTGCGTGGAGCCATGACTGTTGTCATGAGGTGGCAGCGAGTGTTGCTTGGTGGTGGTCTTTACATAATGCTCAGCGGTGGGCAGTGGTCACTTTCCTCAGTGGCTTGGGTCACCACTATCGCTTAGCGGTGGGCAGTGGTCACTTTCTCCAGTGGCTTGGGTCACCACTGTCGCTTAGCGGTGGGCAGTGGTCACTTTCTCCAGTGGCTTGGGTCACCACTGTAGCTTAGCGGTGGGCAGTGTCCACTTTCTCCAGTGGCCTGGGTCACCACTGTAGCTCGTAGTGGCCATTTCGTGGGCCTGTTTCCCCACTTAGGAACAGCAGTAATGGAATGATGATGAGACTAGCAGGTAAGTACGACGGTGTGGTCAATAACTACACCATTACAAGGGTCGTCCTCTTGTACTCAGGGTCAAGCTTAAAGGTTCTTGAAGGGTCGTACCGTCCGGCTGAAGTAATGTTGTCGTTCTCCTGGGTTAGTCGTACTCAGTAGGACATTGTGTCGTCCTTAGGGATCGTATCGTAACGCTGAGGGATCGTATCGTAACGCTGAGGGATCGTATCGTAACGCTGAGGGATCGTATCGTAACGCTGAGGGGTCGTGCCGTCTTTCCCAAAGGTCGTTTCGTCGTCCTCAGTCGATCTGAAGGTCGTGCGTCGTTCTGATGGGTCTTACCATCGTTTTCAAGGGTCGTATTATCGTCCTTATGGCGTCGTACCATTGTACTTCAAGAAGTTATGCCTAATTTACTCACAATGTTCATCGCCAGTTTGTGTGGAATCACAATTGGTTTGGCATACTTTAACTTGGCTATTCAGACATGAACCTTGTGAAGTTGTTGGAAATGTTATACGATATATGAAGGGATGCAAGTTAATCTTATATGATATATGAAGAGATGTGAATTAATGTTATATGATATATGAAGAGATGTGAATTAATGATATATGATATACGAAGAGATGCGAGTTAATGTTATACGATATACGAAGAGATGCGAGTTAATGTTATACGATATACGAAGAGATGCGAGTTAATGTTATACGATATACGAAGAGATGCAAGTTAATGTTATATAAGATATAGAAGTTTGTTTCCTCTGTTATTCGTGTTTGTCAGAACAGAAATGTGTTTTGTGAAAATCTAAGAAAATATGTGTTATATGTTCCTCGTTAGATACATACGATTTATAGATTAAAGAGTGAAAACCTTCTCTTCTTATCATGAAGTGTCATGTAATGACATTTGATCTGTGTAATATATTACTTTATTTCAGTCGGGAAATTATGTGGTACATTGTTGGTAAAGCTTTGACATCAAGTTGGTTATCTCACAATACTCAGACTGTTTTAGGAAATCATTAGAAAACCTTAGAAACAACTTTCTTAATGATGTTATTGTAGAAAACACTGGGTTAATATGATAGATAGTTTTCTGAATTAATTTTCATTACGATGAACATTGGTTGGTGATATCAATATGGTTGTGATGATGATATCAATATGGTTGTGATGATGATATCAATATGGTTGTGATGATGATGATATCAATAAGGTTGTGATGATGATATCAATATGGTTGTGATGATGATATCAATATGGTTGTGATGATGATATCAATATGGTTGTGATGATGATATCAATATGGTTGTGATGATGATATCAATATGGTTGTGATGATGATATCAATATGGTTGTGATGATGATGATATCAATATGGTTGTGATGATGATATCAATATGGTTGTGATGATGATATCAATATGGTTGTGATGATGATGATATCAATATGGTTGTGATGATGATGATATCAATATGGTTGTGATGATGATATCAATATGGTTGTGATGATGATATCAATATGGTTGTGATGATGATGATATCAATATGGTTGTAAATGCACAGTGTTTATTTGATCATCATCATCTGCTGCTGCAGATTTACACCAATCTTCTGTTCTCTACTTCCTGCACATTATTATACATGTCCAAAATTATTTATAGTGATGATACTATAGTGTGAGATATATGAATAATGTATAGTGATAATATTATAGTGCGAGATATATGACGTATGGTGATGATACTATAGTGTGAGATATATGACTAATGTATAGTGATGATATTATAGTGTGAGATATATGACTAATGTATGGTGATGATACTATAGTGTGAGATATATGACTAATGTATAGTGATGATAGTATAGTGTGAGATATATGACTAATGTATAGTGATGATACTATAGTGTGAGATATATGACTAATGTATGGTGATGATAGTATAGTGTGAGATATATGACTAATATATGGTGATGATAGTATAGTGTGAGATATATGACTGTGTGGTGATGATACTATAGTGTGAGATATACGACTAATGTATAGTGATGATACTATAGTGTGAGATATATGACTAATGTATGGTGATGATAGTATAGTGTGAGATATATG
This sequence comes from Panulirus ornatus, assembly GCF_036320965.1. Classification (NCBI taxonomy): domain Eukaryota; kingdom Metazoa; phylum Arthropoda; class Malacostraca; order Decapoda; family Palinuridae; genus Panulirus; species Panulirus ornatus. The sequence goes on along the minus strand of NC_092275.1, from coordinate 12,076,923 downwards.
ACTAATGTATAGTGATGATACTATAGTGTGAGATATATGACTGTGTGGTGATGATAGTATAGTGTGAGATATATGACTAATGTATAGTGATACTATAGTGTGAGATATATGACTAATGTATGGTGATGATAGTATAGTGTGAGATATGAGTAATTTATAGTGATGATACTATAGTGTGAGATATATGACTAATGTATAGTGATGATAGTATAGTGTAAGATATATGAGTAATTTATAGTGATGATACTATAGTGTGAGATATATGACTAATGTATAGTGATGATACTATAGTTTGAGATATATGACTAATGTATGGTGATGATACTATAGTGTGAGATATAAGACTAATGTATGGTGATGATAGTATAGTGTGAGATATATGATGAATTTATAGTGATGATACTACAGTGTGAGATATATGACTAATGTATGATGATAGTATAGTGTGAGATATATGACTAATGTATAGTGATGATAGTATAGTGTGAGATATATGAGTAATTTATAGTGATGATAGTATAGTGAGATATATGAGTAATTTATAGTGATAATAGTATAGTGTGAGATATTTATTTATTTTGCTTTGTCGCTGTCTCCCGCATTTGCGAGGTAGCGCAAGGAAACAGAAGAAAGAAATGGCCCAACCCACCCCCATACACATGTATATACACACACGTCCACACACGCAAATATACATACCTATACATCTCACTGTACACATATATATACACACACAGACACATACATATATACCCATGCACACAATTCACACTGTCTGCCTTTATTCATTCCCATCGCCACTTCGCCACACATGGAACACCATCCCCCTCCCCCCTCATGTGTGCGAGGTAGCGCTAGGAAAAGATAACAAAGGCCCCATTCGTTCACACTCAGTCTCCAGCTGTCATGCAATAATGCTCGAAACCACAGCTCCCTTTCCACATCCAGGCCCCACACAACTTTCCATGGTTTACCCCAGACGCTTCACATGCCGTGATTCAATCCACTGACAGCACGTCAACCCCGGTATACCACATCGATCCAATTCACTCTATTCCTTGCCAGCCTTTCACCCTCCTGCATGTTCAGGCCCCGATCACTCAAAATCTTTTTCACTCCATCTTTCCACCTCCAATTTGGTCTCCCACTTCTCCTCGTTCCCTCCACCTCCGACACATATATCCTCTTGGTCAATCTTTCCTCACTCATCCTCTCCATGTGCCCAAACCATTTCAAAACACCCTCTTCTGCTCTCTCAACCACGCTCTTTTTATTTCCACACATCTCTCTTACCCTTACATTACTTACTCGATCAAACCACCTCACACCACACATTGTCCTCAAACATCTCATTTCCAGCACATCTACCCTCCTGCGCACAACTCTATCCATAGCCCACGCCTCGCAACCATACAACATTGTTGGAACCACTATTCCTTCAAACATACCCATTTTTGCTTTCCGAGATAATGTTCTCGACTTCCACACATTCTTCAATGCTCCCAGGATTTTCGCCACCTCCCCACCCTATGATTCACTTCCGCTTCCATGGTTCCATCCGCTGCCAGATCCACTCCCAGATATCTAAAACACTTTACTTCCTCCAGTTTTTCTCCATTCAAACTTACCTGCCATTTCACTTGACCCTCAACCCTACCGTACCTAATAACCTTGCTCTTATTGACATTTACTCTTAACTTTCTTCTTTCACACACTTTACCAAACTCAGTCACCAGCTTCTGCAGTTTCTCACATGAATCAGCCTCCAGCGCTGTATCATCAGCGAACAACAACTGACTCACTTCCCAAGCTCTCTCATCCACAACAGACTGTATACTTGCCCCTCTTTCCAAAACTCTTGCATTCACCTCCCTAACAACCCCATCCATAGACAAGTATACGTATGTAAGTAGGAGAGATGGCCAGAGAGCGTTATTGGATTACGTGTTAATTGACAGGCGCGCGAAAGAGAGACTTTTGGATGTTAATGTACTGAGAGGTGCAACTGGAGGGATGTCTGATCATTATCTTGTGGAGGCTAAGGTGAAGATTTGTATGGGTTTTCAGAAAAGAAGAGTGAATGTTGGGGTGAAGAGGGTGGTGAGAGTAAGTGAGCTTGGGAAGGAGACTTGTGTGAGGAAGTACCAGGCGAGACTGAGTACAGAATGGAAAAAGGTGAGAACAATGGAAGTAAGGGGAGTGGGGGAGGAATGGGATGTATTTAAGGAATCAGTGATGAATTGCGCAAAAGATGCTTGTGGCATGAGAAGCGTGGGAGGTGGGTTGATTAGAAAGGGTAGTGAGTGGTGGGATGAAGAAGTAAGATTATTAGTGAAAGAGAAGAGAGAGGCATTTGGACGATTTTTGCAGGGAAAAAATGCAATTGAGTGGGAGATGTCTAAAAGAAAGAGACAGGAGGTCAAGAGAAAGGTGCAAGAGGTGAAAAAGAGGGCAAATGAGAGTTGGGGTGAGAGAGTATCATTAAATTTTAGGGAGAATAAAAAGATGTTCTGGAAGGAGGTAAATAAAGTGCGTAAGACAAGGGGGCAAATGGGAACTTCAGTGAAGGGCGCAAATGGGGAGGTGATAAGAAGTAGTGGTGATGTGAGAAGGAGATGGAGTGAGTATTTTGAAGGTTTGTTGAATGTGTTTGATGATAGAGTGGCAGATATAGGGTGTTTTGGTCGAGGTGGTGTGCAAAGTGAGAGGGTTAGGGAAAATGATTTGGTAAACAGAGAAGAGGTAGTAAAAGCTTTGCGGAAGATGAAAGCCGGCAAGGCAGCAGGTTTGGATGGTATTGCAGTGGAATTTATTAAAAAAGGGGGTGACTGTATTGTTGACTGGTTGGTAAGGTTATTTAATGTATGTATGACTCATGGTGAGGTGCCTGAGGATTGGCGGAATGCGTGCATAGTGCCGTTGTACAAAGGCAAAGGGGATAAGAGTGAGTGCTCAAATTACAGAGGTATAAGTTTGTTGAGTATTCCTGGTAAATTATATGGGAGGGTATTGATTGAGAGGGTGAAGGCATGTACAGAGCATCAGATTGGGGAAGAGCAGTGTGGTTTCAGAAGTGGTAGAGGATGTGTGGATCAGGTGTTTGCTTTGAAGAATGTATGTGAGAAATACTTAGAAAAGCAAATGGATTTGTATGTAGCATTTATGGATCTGGAGAAGGCATATGATAAAGTTGATAGAGATGCTGTGGAAGGTATTAAGAATATATGGTGTGGGAGGCAAGTTGTTAGAAGCAGTGAAAAGTTTTTTTATCGAGGATGTAAGGCATGTGTACGTGTAGGAAGAGAGGAAAGTGATTGGTTCTCAGTGAATGTAGGTTTGCGGCAGGGGTGTGTGATGTCTCCATGGTAGTGTGAGATATATGAGTAATTTATAGTGATGATAGTATAGTGTGAGATATATGAGAGATTTATAGTGATGATAGTTTAGTGTGAGATATATGAGTAATTTATAGTGATAATAGTATAGTGTGAGTGAGATATGAGTAATTTAAATATTGTTATTAACTACATTATTTCGCTCATTGAGCACAAGGGTACAATCCTTGAGAACGATATAACGATCGTTGAACATGATGGTTCGACCCTTGAGCTTGGCCAGAGGATCATGTCTGAGGTATTTTGGTCTTGACCCGTCACTCCACGTCGTCATACCCAAGAGTCGTACAGTCGAACTCACGACTTTAAAATCTTATTTTCATGTAAGAAAATTCTCTCAAATTATAATTCTTCTTTACAGTCAGAAGGTAAACTTACATAAATATTATAATTTTCTAACATCCAAATCTTCAGCGCAGGTGTAGGATGGATTTGAAGGTCATTTTCCCGCGAGAATTGCTCTGTTTCTGTCTGCCACATGAGGTGTTGCGTCACTACACAGGAACATGAGGTGTTCCCTCACTACACAGGAACATGAGGTGTTGCGTCACTACACAGGAACATGAGGTGTTCCCTCACTACACAGGAACATGACGTGTTCCGTCACTACACAGGAACATGAGGTGTTCCCTCACTACACAGGAACATGAGGTGTTGCGTCACTACACAGGAACATGAGGTGTTCCCTCACTACACAGGAACATGAGGTGTTGCGTCACTACACAGGAACATGAGGTGTTCCCTCACTACACAGGAACATGACGTGTTCCGTCACTACACAGGAACATGACGTGCTCCGTCACTACACAGGAACATGACGTGTTCCGTCACTACACAGGAACATGACGTGCTCCGTCACTACACAGGAACATGACGTGTTCCGTCACTACACAGGAACATGAGGTGTTCCCTCACTACACAGGAACATAAGGTGTTCCGTCACTACACAGGAACATGACGTGTTCCGTCACTACACAGGAACATGAGGTGTTCCCTGACTACACAGGAACATGAGGTGTTCCGTCACTACACAGGAACATGAGGTGTTCCGTCACTACACAGGAACATAAGGTGTTCCGTCACTACACAGGAACATGAGGTGTTCCGTCACTACACAGGAACATGAGGTGTTCCCTCATTACACAGGAACATGACGTGTTCCGTCACTACACAGGAACATGACGTGTTCCGTCACTACACAGGAACATGAGGTGTTCCGTCACTACACAGGAACATGACGTGTTCCGTCACTACACAGGAACATGAGGTGTTCCGACACTACACAGGAACATGAGGTGTTCCGTCACTACACAGGAACATGAGGTGTTCCCTCATTACACAGGAACATGAGGTGTTCCGTCACTACACAGGAACATAAGGTGTTCCGTCACTACACAGGAACATGAGATGTTCCGTCACTACACAGGAACATAAGGTGTTCCGTCACTACACAGGAACATGAGGTGTTCCGTCACTACACAGGAACATAAGGTGTTCCGTCACTACACAGGAACATGAGTCTGACACGTATGTTGACACTCGCTGCCCAAGTGGCCAGGTTTGCCATCCTGTTATTAATGGTCGAATGAGCTACCTTAAGTGTGAGCTACCTTAAGTGTGAGCTACCTTAAGTGTGAGCTACCTTAAGTGTGAGCTACCTCAAGTGTGAGCTAAAAGGAATAATATTCTGTTAATAGCTCAAAAGAGGCTGATAAAATTCTTGAAAAGCACTAGTGACCTGTGTGGAGGTTAAGAGATTGTAACTACAATTAATGAGGTAAAAAAGGGTAATTGGCCTATACAGACAGGTGTTGTACGGCGGGAATCATGTGTGATGTTGAGGTTGAAATAACTGTTAAGTACTGGCAACATCTGATGACGTGGATTGTCTCCACGAAACATGTCGTGCCACATATATAGACAAATTACATGTTAAATATGAACACCTACTGAAGTGTGATATCACTTTCATATTTTATATAATATATATATATATATATATATATATATATATATATATATATATATATATATATATATATATATATATATATATATATATGCACGAGACCGGGTTATAGTGATGGGTGATTTGAATGCAAAGGTGAGTAATGTGGTAGTTGAGGGAATAATTGGTATACATGGGGTGTTCAGTGTTGTAAATGGAAATGGTGAAGAGCTTGTAGATTTATGTGCTGAAAAAGGACTGATGATTGGGAATACCTGGTTTAAAAAGCGAGATATACATAAGTATACTTATGTAAGTAGGAGAGATGGCCAGAGAGCGTTATTGGATTACGTGTTCATTGACAGGCGCGCGAAAGAGAGACTTTTGGATGTTAATGTGCTGAGAGGTGCAACTGGAGGGATGTCTGATCATTATCTTGTGGAGGCTAAGGTGAAGATTTATAAAGGTTTTCAGAAAAGAAGAGTGAATGTTGGGGTGAAGAGGGTGGTGAGAGTAAGTGAGCTTGGGAAGGAGACTTGTGTGAGGAAGTACCAGGAGAGACTGAGTACAGAATGGAAAAAGGTGAGAACAATGGAAGTAAGGGGAGTAGGGGAGGAATGGGATGTATTTAGGGAATCAGTGATGGATTGCGCAAAAGATGCTTGTGGCATAAGAAGCGTGGGAGGTGGGTTGATTAGAAAGGGTAGTGAGTGGTGGGATGAAGAAGTAAGATTATTAGTGAAAGAGAAGAGAGAGGCATTTGGACGATTTTTGCAGGGAAAAAATGCAATTGAGTGGGAGATGTATAAAAGAAAGAGACAGGAGGTCAAGAGAAAGGTGCAAGAGGTGAAAAAAAGGGCAAATGAGAGTTAGGGTGAGAGAGTATCATTAAATTTTAGGGAGAATAAAAAGATGTTCTGGAAGGAGGTAAATAAAGTGCGTAAGACAAGGGAGCAAATGGGAACTTCAGTGAAGGGTGCAAATGGGGAGGTGATAAGAAGTAGTGGTGATGTGAGAAGGAGATGGAGTGAGTATTTTGAAGGTTTGTTGAATGTGTTTGATGATAGAGTGGCAGATATAGGGTGTTTTGGTCGAGGTGGTGTGCAAAGTGAGAGGGTTAGGGAAAATGATTTGGTAAACAGAGAAGAGGTAGTAAAAGCTTTGCGGAAGATGAAAGCCGGCAAGGCAGCAGGTTTGGATGGTATTGCAGTGGAATTTATTAGAAAAGGGGGTGACTGTATTGTTGACTGGTTGGTAAGGTTATTTAATGTATGTATGACTCATGGTGAGGTGCCTGAGGATTGGCGGAATGCGTGCATAGTGCCGTTGTACAAAGGCAAAGGGGATAAGAGTGAGTGCTCAAATTACAGAGGTATAAGTTTGTTGAGTATTCCTGATAAATTATATGGGAGGGTATTGATTGAGAGGGTGAAGGCATGTACAGAGCATCAGATTGGGGAAGAGCAGTGTGGTTTCAGAAGTGGTAGAGGATGTGTGGATCAGGTGTTTGCTTTGAAGAATGTATGTGAGAAATACTTAGAAAAGCAAATGGATTTGTATGTAGCATTTATGGATCTGGAGAAGGCATATGATAGAGTTGATAGAGATGCTCTGTGGAAGGTATTAAGAATATATGGTGTGGGAGGCAAATTGTTAGAAGCAGTGAAAAGTTTTTTTATCGAGGATGTAAGGCATGTGTACGTGTAGGAAGAGAGGAAAGTGATTGGTTCTCAGTGAATGTAGGTTTGCGGCAGGGGTGTGTGATGTCTCCATGGTTGTTTAATTTGTTTATGGATGGGGTTGTTAGGGAGGTGAATGCAAGAGTTTTGGAAAGAGGGGCAAGTATGAAGTCTGTTGGGGATGAGAGAGCTTGGGAAGTGAGTCAGTTGTTGTTCGCTGATGATACAGCGCTGGTGGCTGATTCATGTGAGAAACTGCAGAAGCTGGTGACTGAGTTTGGTAAAGTGTGTGAAAGAAGAAAGTTAAGAGTAAATGTGAATAAGAGCAAGGTTATTAGGTACAGTAGAGTTGAGGGTCAAGTCAATTGGGAGGTGAGTTTGAATGGAGAAAAACTGGAGGAAGTGAAGTGTTTTAGATATCTGGGAGTGGATCTGGCAGCGGATGGAACCATGGAAGCGGAAGTGGATCATAGGGTGGGGGAGGGGGCGAAAATTATGGGAGCCTTGAAGAATGTGTGGAAGTCGAGAACATTATCTCGGAAAGCAAAAATGGGTATGTTTGAAGGAATAGTGGTTCCAACAATGTTGTATGGTTGCGAGGCGTGGGCTATGGATAGAGTTGTGCGCAGGAGGATTGATGTGCTGGTAATGAGATGTTTGAGGACAATGTGTGGTGTGAGGTGGTTTGATCGAGTAAGTAACATAAGGGTAAGAGAGATGTGTGGAAATAAAAAGAGCGTGGTTGAGAGAGCAGAAGAGGGTGTTTTGAAATGGTTTGGGCACATGGAGAGAATGAGTGAGGAAAGATTGACGAAGAGGATATATGTGTCGGAGGTGGAGGGAACGAGGAGAAGAGGGAGACCAAATTGGAGGTGGAAAGATGGAGTGAAAAAGATTTTGTGTGATCGGGGCCTGAACATGCAGGAGGGTGAAAGGAGGGCAAGAAATATAGTGAATTGGAGCGATGTGGTATACCGGGGTTGACGTGCTGTCAGTGGATTGAATCAAGGCATGTGAAGCGTCTGGGGTAAACCATGGAAAGCTGTGTAGGTATGTATATTTGCGTGTGTGGACGTATGTATATACATGTGTATGGGGGTGGGTTGGGCCATTTCTTTCGTCTGTTTCCTTGCGCTACCTCGCAAACGTGGGAGACAGCGGCAAAAAAAAAAAAAAAAAAATATATATATATATATTTATATATATATATATATATATATATATATATATATATATATATATATATAGATAGATAGATAGATAGATAGAGAGAGAGAGAGAGAGAGAGAGAGAGAGAGAGAGAGAGAGAGAGAGAGAGAGAGTTGTGGTGCAGGCAACCCCGTTAAGGGCAGGAGAGGGTGGCGCTGGCTTGGTGGTGGTGGTGGCCTCGTCAGTGTGGTACAGTGGCCACTCTCATGTGGTAGGATGACTGGCGGGGGAGGGGGTTAAGTATATCATGGTTGTGTCGGGGTTGGAAACCTGGCTGGGTGTAGGTGGTGAGGGGAAGGTGGGGTTATTGGGGCACCACCGCCTGGCTCTCTCTCTCTCTCTCTCTCTCTCTCTCTCTCTCTCTCTCTCTCTCTCTCTCTCTCTCTCTCTCTCTCTCTCTCTCTCTCTCTCTCTCTCTCTCTCTCTCTCTCTCTCTCTCTCTCTCTCTCTCTCTCTCTCTCTCTCTCTCTCTCTCTCTCTCTCCATACGCAGAGGTTATCGACCCGTCCTGGTCCATACTCGGGCGTGAGTCAGCCGTACGTACGTACCCACCTCCATTACCCCTGGCCACTCCCTCGCTCTGGTCGCTTGTGATCAACTCTGGCATCATTACTGATTACCTGGGTAATGTGTGGTAGGATGATACATAATGTGTGGTAGGATGATACATAATGTGTGGTAGGATGATACATAATGTGTGGTAGGATGATACATAATGTGTGGTAGGATGATACATAATGTGTGGTAGGATGATATATAATGTGTGGTAGGATGATATATAATGTGTGGTAGGATGATACATAATGTGTGGTAGGATGATACATAATGTGTGGTAGGATGATACATAATGTGTGGTAGGATGATACATAATGTGTGGTAGGATGATACATAATGTGTGGTAGGATGATACATAATGTGTGGTAGGATGATACATAATGTGTGGTAGGATGATACATAATGTGTGGTAGGATGATATATAATGTGTGGTAGGATGATACATAATGTGTGGTAGGATGATATATAATGTGTGGTAGGATGATACATAATGTGTGGTAGGATGATATATAATGTGTGGTAGGATGATACATAATGTGTGGTAGGATGATATATAATGTGTGGTAGGATGATACATAATGTGTGGTCGGATGATATATAATGTGTGGTAGGATGATACATAATGTGTGGTAGGATGATACATAATGTGTGGTAGGATGATACATAATGTGTGGTAGGATGATATATAATGTGTGGTAGGATGATACATAATGTGTGGTAGGATGATATATAATGTGTGGTAGGATGATACATAATGTGTGGTAGGATGATATATAATGTGTGGTAGGATGATATATAATGTGTGGTAGGATGATATATAATGTGTGGTAGGATGATACATAATGTGTGGTAGGATGATATATAATGTGTGGTAGGATGATACATAATGTGTGGTAGGATGATATATAATGTGTGGTAGGATGATACATAATGTGTGGTAGGATGATATATAATGTGTGGTAGGATGATACATAATGTGTGGTAGGATGATATATAATGTGGTAGGATGATACATAATGTGTGGTAGGATGATATATAATGTGTGGTAGGATGATATATAATGTGTGGTAGGATGATACATAATGTGTGGTAGGATGATATATAATGTGTGTAGGATGATACATAATGTGTGGTAGGATGATATATAATGTGTGGTAGGATGATACATAATGTGTGGTAGGATGATATATAATGTGTGGTAGGATGATATATAATGTGTGGTAGGATGATATATAATGTGTGGTAGGATGATACATAATGTGTGGTAGGATGATACATAATGTGTGGTAGGATGATATATAATGTGTGGTAGGATGATATATAATGTTGTAGGATGATATAAAATTTGTGGTAGGATGACCCTTTTTAATGTGTGGTGGGAAATGAATATAATTTTGGTAGGATGATACAAAATTTTGTGGTAGGATGAATATAAGTGTGGTAGGAATATAATTTGGGTAGGTGATATATATGTGTGGTAGGATGATATAATGTGTGGTAGGATGATACATAATGTGTGGTGGATGATATTTTAAAGTGTGGTAGGATGATACATAATGTGTGGTTGGATGTTATTAATGTTGGTAGGTTTGATAATAATGGGGGGTAGGATGATATAAATTTGTGGGATGATATATAATTTGGTAGGATGATTATTGGGGTGGATGATAATAAAAATAATAATGGGGGTAGGTGTTTTAAATGGTGTAGGAATAATAATGGGTTGGGGAAAGTTTAATAAATGTTGTAGGATGATATATAATTTGGTGGAGGATATATAATGGTGGGTCGGATGGTATATAATGGTGTAGGATATAAATAAATTGTGGTAGGATGATAAAAAAAAGGTGTAGGATGTATATATGGTGGTAGGTTTGATAATAATGGGTTGGAGATATTATAATTGGGAGGATGAATAAAAGGGTTTTTGGTAGGAGATAATAATGGGGGTAGGATGATATAAATTAGTGGTGGGATGATATTATAATGGGTTAGGGATATATTATGGTGTAGGATGTAATAAGTTAATGTGAAAGGATGATATATAATTGTGTAGGATAAATAATAATGGTGGGGATAATAAAATGGTGTAGGATGATAAAAATTTTTGGGTGGATAAAACCTTCACGACCTAGAGTAGGGACTTTACGACCTTCACTACGACCAACGTGTTGACTACGCCCCACCTACCCCGGGAATGACGTACGACTTTCATTTCGACCCTGAGATGACGGTTACGACCTTCCACACGAGTTATGTACAACCCTCCCCACGACTGAGTAGGGCCTCGAACCTTTTCGCCCTGGTATGACTTTACGACCTTCACACGACTAGAGTATACGGTTTAGGGCCCTTTTTCCACGACCCGAGTATGAGGGTTTAGCCTTCATACGACCTAAGTTGCGGTAACCTTCCACGACCCTGGGTTTATAGGGAACGACTTTCATAACGAATTAGTAGGGCTTACACCTTACTAACCTAGAGTAGACGGAGACCTTCATAGACCCTGATTAGGTACACCCGTTATGGTCTTGTCCCGAGGGAGGGATGCGGTAGGTTCACTCTCCCGATACAATGATTTTTATACCCATAAAGATAAATCCCTTTATCCCCGGGAAGCTTACGAGTAAAAAAAGTTATTGTTGTTAGTAAAAATGGTTGTAGATTAAAACGTTTGTTGTTAAGTTGAAATCGTATATCGTTTAAAATTTTATAATAGAAAATCGTTTAAGTTGATAATACGTATATCGTTGTTAAATATGATAAAAGTTATGTTTTAAGTATGATAATACGTTTTATGTTGTTAAATATGATATACGTATATCGTTGTTAAGTATGATAATACGTATATCGTTGTTAAGTATGATAATGTTCAGTGTCAGATACGTATATCGTTGTTAAGTATGATAATACGTATATCGTTGTTAAGTATGATAATACGTATATCGTTGTTAAGCATGATAATACGTATATCGTTGTTAAGTATGATAATACGTATATCGTTGTTAAGTATGATAATACGTATATCGTTGTTAAGTATGATAATGTTCAGTGTCAGATACGTATATCGTTGTTAAGTATGATAATACGTATATCGTTGTTAAGTATGATAATACGTATATCGTTGTTAAGTATGATATACGTATATCGTTGTAAGTATGATAATACGTATATCGTTGTTAAGTATGATAATGTTCAGTGTCAGATACGTATATCGTTGTTAAGTATGATAATACGTATATCGTTGTTAAGTATGATAATACGTATATCGTTGTTAAGTATGATAATACGTATATCGTTGTTAAGTATGATAATACGTATATCGTTGTTAAGTATGATAATACGTATATCGTTGTTAAGTATGATAATACGTATATCGTTGTTAAGTATGATAATGCGTAGATCGTTGTTAAGTATGATATACGTATATCGTTGTTAAGTATGATAATACGTATATCGTTGTTAAGTATGATAATGTTCTTGAGTAATATTTCTGACCTTCCTTGCCAGGTGACCTGTTTCTCTACCACCTCCAGCCCTCACGTCCTCTTGGGTCATTGAGGCGCTGACCTTAGAGCAGGCCATGATCACGAGGCAAAACCCGTGACGAACGTGAGGGTCAAGGGTCAGCCACGTGATGTGGCGAGAACCAGTTGTGTGTGGGTGACAGTCTCTCGCATGACAGGTGTGGGAGAGAGGGAGAGGTGATGGTCATGCATGACAGGTGTGGGAGAGAGGGAGAGGTGATGGTCATGCATGACAGGTGTGGGAGAGAGGGAGAGGTGATGGTCATGCATGACAGGTGTGGGAGAGAGGGAGAGGTGATGGTCATGCATGACAGGTGTGGGAGAGAGGGAGAGGTGATGGTCATGCATGACAGGTGTGGGAGAGAGGGAGAGGTGATGGTCATGCATGACAGGTGTGGGAGAGAGGGAGAGGTGATGGTCATGCATGACAGGTGTGGGAGAGAGGTACATGGGAAGGCCAGATAACACATGATTTGTGACAAGGTTAGATATGCTGGAGGAAAGTTATAATACCCTCAATTCTTCTGGTATATAGATGGAGGCAGGATGGTTAACAGAAGACCCTACCACTCCTTCTGGTATATAGATGGAGACAGGATGGTTAACAGAAGACCCTACCACTCCTGGTATATAGATGGAGGCAGGATAGTACAGCAGAAGGCTCCTCCCACCCACAGTATGTCACTTAGAGAGAATATATATATAGAAAGTTTACAGTAAGTGATGAATGGAAGACACGTTCTGATCTTCTATCATTAGTGGGACACTTTATAAAGAAAATGATTGAAATACCTGCATATTATCATATCCTTGAAGAAACTTATTCCATGAGGATATAATTCAAGGAATTGTGTACCTGTGTTTCACATATATTGATATTCTTCACACCAATTGTATCTGATGATGGTTTAGTGTGGTCTTCTGTGATGATTGTATCTGATGATGGTTTAGTGTGGTCTTCTGTGATGATTGTATCTGATGATGGTTTAGTGTGGTCTTCTGTGATGATTGTATCTGATGATGGTTTAGTGTGGTCTTCTGTGATGATTGTATCTGATGATGGTTTAGTGTGGTCTTCTGTGATGATTGTATCTGATGATGGTTTAGTGTGGTCTTCTGTGATGATTGTATCTGATGATGGTTTAGTGTGGTCTTCTGTGATGATTGTATCTGATGATGGTTTAGTGTGGTCTTCTGTGATGATTGTATCTGATGATGGTTTAGTGTGGTCTTCTGTGATGATTGTATCTGATGATGGTTTAGTGTGGTCTTCTGTGATGATTGTATCTGATGATGGTTTAGTGTGGTCTTCTGTGATGATTGTATCTGATGATGGTTTAGTGTGGTCTTCTGTGATTCTTAATTTGTAAACAGTTTTGCCCACGTTTCTGCTGCCTCACAAAACCTTTAACATCATACTATTATTTTTAGGCCTTCTATCTATCTTTAACATGAAGATATTCTCATGTATTATATTTAACATGAAGATTATTTTTATTATTATTATACTTTGTCGCTGTCTCCCGCGTTTGCGAGGTAGCGCAAGGAAACAGACGAAAGAAATGGCCCAACCCCGCCCCATACACATGTATATACATACGTCCACACACGCAAATATACATACCTACACAGCTTTCCATGGTTTACCCCAGACGCTTCACATGCCTTGATTCAATCCACTGACAGCACGTCAACCCCGGTATACCACATCGATCCAATTCACTCTATTCCTTGCCCTCCTTTCACCCTCCTGCATGTTCATGCCCCAATCACACAAAATCTTTTTCACTCCATCTTTCCACCTCCAATTTGGTCTCCCTCTTCTCCTCGTTCCCTCCACCTCCGACACATATATCCTCTTGGTCAATCTTTCTTCACTCATTCTCTCCATGTGTCCAAACCACTTCAAAACACCCTCTTCTGCTCTCTCAACCACGCTCTTTTTATTTCCACACATCTCTCTTACCCTTACGTTACTCACTCGATCAAACCACCTCACACCACACATTGTCCTCAAACATCTCATTTCCAGCACCTCCATCCTCCTGCGCACAACTCTATCCATAGCCCATGCCTCGCAACCATACAACATTGTTGGAACCACTATTCCTTCAAACATACCCATTTTTGCTTTCCGAGATAATGTTCTCGACTTCCACACATTCTTCAAGGCTCCCAGGATTTTCGCCCCCTCCCCCACCCTATGATCCACTTCCGCTTCCATGGTTCCATCCGCTGCCAGATCCACTCCCAGATATCTAAAACACTTCACTTCCTCCAGTTTTTCTCCATTCAAACTCACCTCCCAATTGACTTGACCCTCAACCCTACTGTACCTAATAACCTTGCTCTTATTCACATTTATATATATATATATATATATATATATATATATATATATATATATATATATATATATATACATATATATATTTCTATTCTTATTTTGCTTTGTCACTGTCTCCCGCGTTTGCGAGGTAGCGCAAGGAAACAGACGAAAGAAATGGCCCAACCCATACACATGTATATACATACACGTCCACACACGCAAAAATACATACCTATACATCTCAATGTACACATATAAATACACACACAGACATATACATATACACTTATGTACATAATTCATACTGTCTGCCTTTATTTATTCCCATCGCCACCCCGCCACACATGGAATAACATCCCCCACCCCCTCATGTGTGCGAGGTAGCGCTAGGAAAAGACAACGAAGGCCCCACTCGCTCACACTCAGTCTCCAGCTGCCATGTAATAATGCCCAAAACCACAGCTCCCTTTCCACATCCAGACCCACACAACTTTCCATGGTTTACCCCAGACGCTTCACATGCCCTGATTCAATCCATTGACAGCACGTCAACCCCGGTATACCACATCGATCCAATTCACTCTATTCCTTGCCCGCCTTTTACCCTCCTGCATGTTCAGGCCCCGATCACTCAAAATCTTTTTCACTCCATCTTTCCACCTCCAATTTGGTCTCCCACTTCTCCTCGTTCCCTCCACCTCCGACACATCTCCTCTTGGTCAATCTTTCCTCACTCATTCTCTACATGTGCCCAAACCATTTCAAAACATCCTCTTCTGCTCTCTTAACCACACTCTTTTTATTTCCACACATCTCTCTTACCCTTGCATTACTTACTCGATCAAACCACCTCACACCACATATTGTCCTCAAACATCTCACTTCCAGCACATCCACCCTCTGCGCACAACTCTATCCATAGCTCACGCCTCGCAACCATACAACATTGTTGAAACCACTATTCCTTCAAACATACCCATTTTTGCTTTCCGAGATAATGTTCTCGACTTCCACACATTCTTCAAGGCTCCCAGGATTTTCGCCCCCTCCCCCACCCTATGATTCACTTCCGCTTCCATGTTTCCATCTGCTGCCAGATCCACTCCCAGATATCTAAAACACTTTACTGCCTCCAGTTTTTCTCCATTCAAACTTACCTCCCAATTGCCTTGACTCCCAACCCTGCTGTACCTAATAACCTTGCTCTTACTCACATTTACTCTTAACTTTCTTCTTTCACACACTTTACCAAACTCAGTCACCAGCTTCTGCAGTTTCTCACATGAATCAGCCACCAGCGCTGTATCATCAGCAAACAACAACTGACTCACTTCCCAAGCTCTCTCATGCCCCTATTTCCAAAACTCTTGCATTCACCTCCCTAACAACCCCATCTATAAACAAATTAAACAACCATGGAGACATCACGCATCCCTGCCGCAAACCTACATTCACTGAGAACCAATCACTTTCCTCTCTTCCTACACGTACACATGCCTTACATCCTCGATAAACACTTTTCACTGCTTCTAACAACTTGTATTATATTTAACATGAAGATATTCTCATGTATTATATTTAACATGAAGATATTCTCGTGTATTATATTTAACATGAAGATATTCTCATGTATTATATTTAACATGAAGATATTCTCGTGTATTATATTTAACATGAAGATATTCTCGTGTATTATATTTAACATGAAGATATTCTCGTGTATTATATTTAACATGAAGATATTCTCGTGTATTATATTTAACATGAAGATATTCTCGTGTATTATATTTAACATGAAGATATTCTCGTGTATTATATTTAACATGAAGATATTCTCGTGTATTATATTTAACATGAAGATATTCTCGTGTATTATATTTAACATGAAGATATTCTCGTGTATTATATTTAACATGAAGATATTCTCGTGTATTATATTTAACATGAAGATATTCTCGTGTATTATATTTAACATGAAGATATTCTCGTGTATTATATTTAACATGAAGATATTCTCGTGTATTATATTACATAATTGTTTAAGAATGTCAATACAATATCAGGTCTGGAGATCAACACTTTCTTGATAAAATCATATTTGGTCTCTGATTCTGGTTTCATAAAGTTCATTTTCTAGTAACAATATTGGGTTTGTCGCTCGTGTTTGTATTGATTCTAGTTTGTCTTGTCTTGGATGGTGGCAAGTTGTGGCTGGACAGATTTATCTGGTTTGAGTAGAACGGTGTAGACAATGTTGTTTCTTTGGTTTTACAGTTT
>NC_092275.1:12040004-12057504 GCF_036320965.1 Panulirus ornatus | reverse complement strand
ATGTTCCCGCGCTGGTCTTACCTATGTATCATTATTACTGAAGCTAATGTGACCATCCACCCGTGCACCACCTCCCCATCCACCTGTGCACCACCTCCCCCATCCACCCGTGCACCACCTCCCCCATCCACCTGTGCACCACCTCCCCCATCCACCCGTGCACCACCTCCCCCATCCACCTGTGCACCACCTCCCCCATCCACCTGTGCACCACCTCCCCCATCCACCTGTGCACCACCTCCCCCATCCACCTGTGCACCACCTCCCCCATCCACCTGTGCACCACCTCCCCCATCCACCCGTGCACCACCTCCCCCATCCACCTGTGCACCACCTCCCCATCCACCCGTGCACCACCTCCCCCATCCACCTGTGCACCACCTCCCCATCCACCCGTGCACCACCTCCCCCATCCACCTGTGCACCACCTCCCCATCCACCCGTACACCACCTCCCCCATCCACCTGTGCACCACCTCCCCCATCCACCTGTGCACCACCTCCCCATCCACCTGTGCACCACCACCCCCATCCACCTGTGCACCACCTCCCCATCCACCCGTGCACCACCTCCCCCATCCACCTGTGCACCACCACCCCCATCCACCTGTGCACCACCTCCCCATCCACCCGTGCACCACCTCCCCTATCCACCCGTGCACCACCTCCCCATCCACCTGTGCACCACCTCCCCCATCCACCTGTGCACCACCTCCCCCATCCACCCGTGCACCACCTCCCCATCCACCCGTGCACCACCTCCCCCATCCACCTGTGCACCACCTCCCCCATCCACCTGTGCACCACCTCCCCATCCACCTGTGCACCACCTCCCCATCCACCCGTGCACCACCACCCCCATCCACCTGTGCACCACCTCCCCATCCACCCGTGCACCACCACCCCCATCCACCTGTGCACCACCTCCCCATCCACCTGTGCACCACCTCCCCATCCACCTGTGCACCACCTCCCCCATCCACCCGTGCACCACATCCCCATCCACCTGTGCACCACCTCCCTCATGCACCACCTCCCCATCCACCACCTCCCCATCCACCTGTGCACCACCTCCCCCATCCACCTGTGCACCACCTCCCCCATCCACCCGTGCACCACATCCCCATCCACCTGTGCACCACCTCCCTCATTCACCACCTCCCCATCCACCACCTCCCCATCCACCTGTGCACCACCTCCCCATCCACCTGTGCACCACCTCCCTCATGCACCACCTCCCTCATCCACCACCTCCCCATCCACCTGTGCACCATCCACCTGTGCACCACCTCCCCCCGGGATCTCACACAACAAAGTGGTGGTCGAGCGACACATAACACCAGGATTCTGAGGCCTCGCGAAAGTCCTTTGTGCAAACTTAAACGTTTTGGGAAATAAACTTGTAATAATGATGGTGCACAGGTGAGGTGTGTTATCACCAGCCACTACCATCATTCTTGATGATTACTATTTGTCTGTTGTGGGGATAAAGTAGCCATGTCTTAACCTCGCTTATTTATTCTATTCTCATGCACACACACACACACACACACACACACACACACACACACACACACACACACACACACACACACCACATGAGAGTTGGGGTGAGAGAATATCATTAAATCTTAAGGAGAATACAAAATGTGTTTTGGAAGGAGGTAAATAAAGTGCGTAAGACAACCGAACAAAAGGGAACATCGGTGAAGGGGGCAAATGGGGAGGTGATAACAAGAAGTGGTGATGTGAGGAGATGGAGTGAGTATTTTGAAGGTTTGTTGAATGTGTTTAACGACAGAGCGGCAGATAAAGGGTGTTTTGGTCGAGGTCGTGTGCAAAGTGAGAGGGTCAGTGAGAATGGTTTGATAAACAGAGAAGAGGTAGTAAAAGCTTTGCGGAAGATGAAAGCCGGCAAGGCAGCGGGTTTGGATGGTATTGCAGTGAAATTTATCAAAAAAGGGGGTGACTGTGTTGTTGACTGGTTAGTAAGGATATTCAATGTATGTATGGCTCATGGTGAATTATCTGAGGATTGGCGGAATGCATACATAGTGCCATTGTACAAAGGCAAAGGGGTTAAAGTTGAGTGCTCAAATTACAGTGGTATAAGTTTGTTGAGTATTCCTGGGAAATTATATGGGAAGGTATTGATTGAGAGGGTGAAGGCATGTACGGAGCATCAGATTAGGGAATAGAAGTGGTAGAGGATGTGTGGATAAGGTGTTTGCTTTGAAGAATGTATGTGAGAAATACTTGGAAAAACAGATGAACTTGTGCGTAGCATTTATGGATCTGGAGAAGGCATATGATAGAGTTGATAGAGATGCTCTGTGGAAGGTATTAAGAGTATATGGTGTGGGAGGTAAGTTGCTAAATCAGTAAATTTTTTTTTTATCAAGGATGTAAGGCATGTGTACAAGTAGGAAGAGAGAAAAGTGATTGGTTCCCAGTGAATGTCGGTTTGCGGCAGGGGTGCGTGATGTCTCCATGGTTGTTTAATCTATTAATGGATGGAGTTGTTAGGGAGGTGATTGCAAGAGTTTTGGAGAGAGGGGCAAGTATACAGTCTGTTGTGGATGAGAGTACTTGGGAAGTGAGTCAGTTGTTGTTCGCTGATGATACAGCGCTGGTGGCTGATTCAGGTGAGAAACTGCAGAAGTTGGTGACTGAATTTGGTAAAGTGTGTGAGAGAAGAAAGTTGAGGGTAAATGTGAATAAGAACAAGGGTATTAGGTGCAGTAGGGGTGAGGGACAAGTCAATTGGGAGGTAAGTTTGAATGGAGAAAAACTGGAGGAAGTGAAGTGTTTTACATATCTGGGAGTGGATTTGGCAGCGGATGGAATCATGGAAGCGGAAGTGAGTCACAGGGTGGGGTAGGGGGCGAAGGTTCTGGGAGCGTTGAAGAATGTGTGGAAGGCGAGAACGTTATCTCGGAAAGCAAAAATGGGTATGTTTGAAGGAATAGTGGCTCCAACAATGTTATATGGTTGCGAGGCATGGGCTATAGATAGGGTTGTGCCGAGGAGGGTGGATGTGTTGGAAATGAAATGTTTGAGGACCATATGTGGTATGATGTGGTTTGATCGAGTAAGTAATGAAAGGATAAGAGAGATGTGTGGTAACGAAAAGAGTGTGACTGAGAAGGCATAAGAGGGTGTATTTAAATGGTTTCGTCACATAGAATGAGTGAGGAAAGATTAACAAAGACGATATATGTATCAGAAGTGGAATGAACGAGAAGTGTGAGGCCAAATTGGAAATGGAAGGATGGAATGAAAAAGATTTTGAGCGATTGTGCTCTGAACATACAGGAGGGTGAAAAGCGTGCAAGGAATAGAGTGAATTGGAACGATGTGGTATACCGGGGTCGACGTGCTGTCAATGGATTGAACCAGGGCAAGTGAAGCGTCTGGGGTAAACCATGGGAAGTTTTGTGGGGCCTGGATGTGGAAAGGGAGCTGTGATTTTGGTGCACCACACATGACAGCTAGATACTAAGTGTGAATGAATGTGGTCTTTGTTGTCTTTTCCTAGCGCTACCTCGTGTGCGCGCGGGGGGAGGGGGTGCTATTTCATGTGTGGCAGGGTGGCAACGAGAATGGATGAAGGCAGCAAGTATGAGTATGTACATATGTATATATGTATATGTCTGTGTATGTATATGTATGTATACGTTGAAATGTATATGTATGTATATGTGTGTGTGTGGGCGTTTATGTATATACATGTGTATATGTGTGGGTTGGGCCATTCTTTCGTCTGCTTCCTTGCGCTGCCTCCCTAACGAGGGAGACAGCGACTAAGTATAATATATATATATATATATATATATATATATATATATATATATATATATATATATATATATAAGTATGTAAGTAGGAGAGATGGCCAGAGAGCGTTATTGGATTACGTGTTAATTGATAGGCGCGCGAAATAGAGACCTTTGGATGTAAATGTGCTGAGAGGTACAACTGGAGGGATTTCTGATCATTATCTTGTAGAGGCGAAGGTGAAAATTTGTAGTCGTTTTCAGAAAAAAAGAAAGAATGTTGGGGTGGAGAGAGTGGTGAGAGTAGTTGAGCTTGGGAAGGAGACTTGTGTGAGGAAGTACCAGGAGAGACTGAGTACGGAATGGAAAAAGGTGAGAACAAAGGAGGTAAGGGGAGTGGGGGAGGATTGGTATGTATTTAGGGAAGCAGTGATGGCTTGCGCAAAAGATGCTTGTGGTATGAGAAGCGTGGGAGGTGGGTTGATTAGAAAGGGTAGTGAGTAGTGGGATGAAGAAGCAAGATTATTAGTGAAAGAGAAGAGAGAGGCATTTGGACGATTTTTGCAGGGAAAAAATGCAAATGAGTGGGAGGTGTATAAAAGAAAGAGGCAGGAGGTCAAGAGAAAGGTGCAAGAGGTGAAAAAGAGGGCAAATGAGAGTTGGGGTGAGAGAGTATCATTAAATTTTAGGGAGAATAAAAAGATGTTTTGGAAAGAGGTAAATAAAGTGCGTAAGACAAGGGAGCAAATGGGAACTTCAGTGAAGGGGGCTAATGGGGAGGTGATATAAAGTCTTATTGATGTGAGAAGGAGATGGAGTGAGTATTTTGAAGGTTTGTTGAACGTGTTTGGTGATAGAGTGGCAGATATAGGGTGTTTTGGTCGAGGTGGTGTGCAAAGTGAGAGGGTTAGGGAAAATGATTTGGTGAACAGAGAAGAGGTTGTAAAAGCTTTGCGGAAGATGAAAGCCGGCAAGGCAGCATGTTTGGATGGTATTACAGTGTAATTTATTAAAAAAGGGGGTGACTATTGTTGACTGGTTGGTAAGGTTATTTAATGTATGTATGATTCATGGTGAGGTGCCTGAGGATTGGCAGAATGCTTGCAAAGTGCCTATGTATAAAGGCAAAGGGGATGAGAGTGAGTGCTCAAATTACAGAGGTATAAGTTTGTTGAGTATTCCTGGTAAATTATATGGGAGGGTATTGATTGAGAGGGTGAAGGCATGTACAGAGCATCAGATTGGAGAAGAGCAGTGTGGTTTCAGAAGTGGTAGAGGATGTGTGGATCAGGTGTTTGCTTTGAAGAATATATGTGAGAAATACTTAAAAAAGCAAATGGATTTGTATGTAGCATTTATGGATCTGAAGAAGGCATATGATAGAGTTGATAGAGATGCTCTGTGGAAGGTATTAAGAATATATGGTGTGGGAGGCAAGTTGTTAGAAGCAGTGAAAAGTTTTTTTATCGAGGATGTAAGGCATGTGTACGTGTAGGAAGAGAGGAAAGTGATTGGTTCTCAGTGAATGTAGGTTTGCGGCAGGGGTGTGTGATGTCTCATTGGTTGTTTAATTTGTGTATGGATGGGGTTGTTACGGAGGTGAATGCAAGAGTTTTGGAAAGTATACAGTCTGTTGTGGATGAGAGAGCTTGGGAAGTGAGTCAGTTGTTGTTCGCTGATGAAACAGCGCTGGTGGCTGATTCATGTGAGAAACTGCAGAAGCTGGTGACTGAGTTTGGTAAAGTGTGTGAAAGAAGAAAGTTAAGAGTAAATGTGAATAAGAGCAAGGTTATTAGGTACAGTAGGGTTGAGGGTCAAGTCAATTGGGAGATAAGTTTGAATGGAGAAAAACTGGAGAAAGTAAAGTGTTTTAGATATCTGAGAGTGGATCTGGCAGCGGATGGAACCATGGAAGCGGAAGTGAATCATAGGGTGGGGGAGGGGGCGAAAATTCTGGGAGCCTTGAAGAATGTGTGGAAGTCGAGAACATTACCTCGGAAAGCAAAAATGGGTATGTTTGAAGGAATAGTGGTTCCAACAATGTTGTATGGTTGCGAGGCGTGGGCTATGGATCGAGTTGTGCGCAGGAGGGTGGATGTGCTGGAAATGAGATGTTTGAGGACAATATGTAGTGTGAGGTGGTTTGATCAAGTAATTAATGTAAGGGTAAGAGAGATGTGTGGAAATAAAAAGAGTGTGGGTGAGAGAGCAGAAGAGGATGTTTTGAAATGGTTTGGTCACGTGGAGAGAATGAGTGAGGAAAGATTGACCAAGAGGATATATGTGTCAGAGGTGGAGGGAACGAGGAGAAGTGGGAGACCAAATTGGAGGTGGAAAGATGGAGTGAATAAGATTTTGAGTGATCGGGGCCTGAACATACAAGAGGGTGAAAGGCGTGTAAGGAATAGAGTGAATTGGATCGATGTGGTATACCGGGGTTGACGTGCTGTCAGTGGATTGAATCAGGGCATGTGAAGCGTCTGGGGTAAAGCGTGGAAAGTTGTGTGGGGCCTGGATGTGGAAAGGGAGCTGTGGTTTCGGGCATTATTGCATGACAGCTGGAGACTGAGTGTGAACGAATGGGGCCTTTGTTGTCTTTTTCTAGCGCTACCTCGCACACATGAGGGGGGAGGGGGATGGTATTCCATGTGTGGCGAGGTGGCGATGGGAATGAATAAAGGCAGACAGTTTGAATTGTGTGCATGGGTATATATGTATGTGTCTGTGTGTGTATATATATGTGTACATTGAGATGTATAGGTATGTATATTTTGCGTGTGTGGACGTGTGTGTATATACATGTGTATGGGGGTGGGTTGGGCCATTTCTTTCGTCTGTTTCCTTGCGCTACCTCGCAAATGCGGGAGACAGCGACAAAGCACAATAATAGAAAATAATATATATATATATATATATATATATATATATATATATATATATATATATATATATATATATATGTCTGTGTGTGTATATATATGTGTACATTGAGATGTATAGGTATGTATATTTGCGTGTGTGGACGTGTATGTATATACATGTGTATGTGGGTGGGTTGGGCCATTTCTTTCGTCTGTTTCCTTGTGCTACCTCGCTAACGCGAGAGACAGCGACAAAGCAAAAAAAAAAAAAAGAAAATATATATATATATATATATATATATATATATATATATATATATATATTTTTTTTTTTTTTTTTCCGCGTTTGCGAGGTAGCGCAAGGAAACAGACGAAAGAAATGCCCCCCCCCCCCCATACATATGTATATACATACGTCCACACACGCAAATATACATACCTACACAGCTTTCCATGGTTTACCCCAGACGCTTCACATGCCCTGATTCAATCCACTGACAGCACGTCAACCCCGGTATACCACATCGATCCAATTCACTCTATTCCTTGCCCTCCTTTCACCCTCCTGTATGTTCAGGCCCCGATCACACAAAATCTTTTTCACTCCATCTTTCCACCTCCAATTTGGTCTCCCGCTTCTCCTCGTTCCCTCCACCTCCGACACATATATCCTCTTGGTCAATCTTTCCTCACTCATTCTCTCCATGTGCCCAAACCATTTCAAAACACCCTCTTCTGCTTTCTCAACCACGCTGTTTTTATTTCCACACATCTCTCTTACCCTTACGTTACTTACTCGATCAAACCACCTCACACCACACATTGTCCTCAAACATCTCATTTCCAGCACATCCACCCTCCTGCGCACAACTCTATACATAGCCCACGCCTCGCAACCATACAACATTGTTGGAACCACTACTCCTTCAAGCATACCCATTTTTGCTTTCCGAGATAATGTTCTCGACTTCCACACATTCTTCAAGGCTCCCAGGATTTTCGCCCCCTCCCCCACCCTATGATCCTCTTCCGCTTCCATGGTTCCATCCGCTGCCAGATCCACTCCCAGATATCTAAAACACTTTACTTCCTCCAGTTTTTCTCCATTCAAACTTACCTCCCAATTGACTTGACCCTCAACCCTACTGTACCTAATAACCTTGCTCTTATTCACATTTACTCTTAACTTTCTTCTTTCACACACTTTACCAAACTCAGTCACCAGCTTCTGCGGTTTCTCACATGAATCAGCCACCAGCGCTGTATCATCAGCGAACAACAACTGACTCACTTCCCAAGCTCTCTCATCCACAACAGACTTCATACTTGCCCCTCTTTCCAAAACTCTTGCATTCACCTCCCTAACAACCCCATCCATAAACAAATTAAACAACCATGGAGACATCACACACCCCTGCCGCAAACCTTCATTCACTGAGAACCAATCACTTTCCTCTCTTCCCACACGTACACATGCCTTACATCCTCGATAAAATCTTTTCATTGCTTCTAACAACTTGCCTCCCACACCATATATTCTTAATACCTTCCACAGAGCATCTTTATCAACTCTATCATATGCCTTCTCCAGATCCATATATATATATATATATATATATATATATATATATATATATATATATATTCCTATGAGTCCACGGGGAAAATGAAACACGAAAAGTTCCCAAGTGCACTTTCGTGTAATAATCACATCATCAGGGGAGATACAAGAGAGGAATATAACAGTCAGTTGATACACATCGAAGAGACGAAGCTAGGACGCCATTTGGTAAACATGTGATTGTCCAATGTGATTGGACATATATATATATATATATATATATATATATATATATATATATATATATATATATATATATATATATATATATATGACCCCGATGGGTTGCAGCGGTTACCTTCTTCAGGATAAAAGTGAGTTTGTTTCTAAGAAGAACAGTCATGTAAATGAAGCGATAAATACGAGTAGAGTCGAGCGTAAGTTTAGAAGCATGTACGCACACCACATCATGTACAAGTATGTAGGCACACCACATCATGTAGAAGTATGTAGGCACACCACATCATGTAGAAGTATGTACGCACACCACATCGTGTACAAGTATGTACGCACACCACATCATGTACAAGTATGTACGCACACCACATCATGTACAAGTATGTACGCACACCACATCATGTACAAGTATGTACGCACACCACATCATGTACAAGTATGTACGCACACCACATCATGTACAAGTATGTAGGCACACCACATCATGTACAAGTATGTACGCACACCACATCATGTACAAGTATGTAGGCACACCACATCATGTAGAAGTATGTACGCACACCACATCATGTACAAGTATGTAGGCACACCACATCATGTACAAGTATGTACGCACACATCATCATGTACAAGTATGTACGCACACCACATCATGTACAAGTATGTAGGCACACCACATCATGTAGAAGTATGTACGCACACCACATCATGTAGAAGTATGTAGGCACACCACATCATGTAGAAGTATGTACGCACACCACATCATGTAGAAGTATGTAGGCACACCACATCATGTAGAAGTATGTAGGCACACCACATCATGTACAAGAATGTAGGCACACCACATCATGTAGAAGTATGTAGGCACACCACATCATGTAGAAGTATGTAGGCACACCACATCATGTAGAAGTATGTAGGCACACCACATCATGTACAAGTATGTAGGCACACCACATCATGTAGAAGTATGTAGGCACACCACATCATGTACAAGTATGTAGGCACACCACATCATGTTATGTATGTAGGCACACCACATCATGTTATGTATGTAGGCACACCACATCATGTTATGTATGTAGGCACACCACATCATGTTATGTATGTAGGCACACCACATCATGTTATATATGTAGGCACACCACATCATGTACAAGTATGTAGGCACACCACATCATGTTATGTATATAGGCACACCACATCATGTACAAGTATGTAGGCACACCACATCATGTACAAGTATGTAGGCACACCACGTCATGTACAAGTATGTAGGCACACCACATCATGTTATGTATGTAGGCACACCACATCATGTTATGTATGTAGGCACACCACATCATGTTATATATGTAGGCACACCACATCATGTACAAGTATGTAGGCACACCACATCATGTTATGTATGTAGGCACACCACATCATGTACAAGTATGTAGGCACACCACATCATGTACAAGTATGTAGGCACACCACATCATGTACAAGTATGTAGGCACACCACATCATGTTATGTATGTAGGCACACCACATCATGTTATGTATGTAGGCACACCACATCATGTTATATATGTAGGCACACCACATCATGTACAAGTATGTAGGCACACCACATCATGTTATGTATGTAGGCACACCACATCATGTACAAGTATGTAGGCACACCACATCATGTACAAGTATGTAGGCACACCACATCATGTACAAGTATGTAGGCACACCACATCATGTTATGTCTTGTGTCCTGTGAGAACTATGTCTTGTCGGCAGGATGGAGAGGCTTTGAGTTAGTAAGAGGAGTTTCGAGGGTAATGTTAAGATTTTCCAAGTTGCAGAAGAAAAAAACAGAGAAGAATTTTTCAGCAAGAGAGAAATCTTTAAATCTATTAAAATTTTAAATCTATTAAAATGTAGGAAAAGTGGTACGAAATTCATAATACAAAACTTGAGACTTGCCTTTGGCTAAAGACCAGGCAGACCAGTGGGTGGATGAATGGTTGACACTCTTTCTTTTTCTAGAGGAAGAGTTTAACTCGTGGATAACATATGTCCAGTGATGACCAACACAATCCAAATGTAAATTGGATGAGGGAGAAGAGTATTATCAGGTGCCCGACAGACCCCACAACAGATATGGTAGAAGGTCGGACTGGAGGAAGAGATGACCATACAAGAGGAGGTGATATATGCCTCCACTCCCGCTGCAACAACCTAACCTCACTCAACCCAGCCGAGAGAGAGGCCGTTCTTCAGGGTATAGAGAGGGAGAGCGGGGTCACATGTGTTACAAAACCAAGGTGGGCTAGAGACTCACCCTCCTGACGGAGGTAACGGAACAGCTGGTGAAGGACGCTAGCCACCTGGTGAGTGGCCGGCCGGATCTCCCCGCACACACACACACACACACACACACACACACACACAAGGCGTCAGATGTGAGGTGAGAGCCCGATGGTAGAGGAAAATGCAGAAAGACTGATGAAAACTGAAAACATGAATGAGAGAAAACGTGAACTAACGATGGGATTTTCTTGCAGACAGAGTTGACGCGTTGTGTAATTCACTGCGCTGCCACAAGCACTACGTAGAGAGAGAGAGAGAGAGAGAGAGAGAGAGAGAGAGAGAGAGAGAGAGAGAGAGAGAGAGAGAGAGAGAGTAAAACCCAGAGAAATGAAGGCAAAGAAGTTGGTAAGGAGAGGTAGACATGAGAGTAAGTGCTGGAGAGTAGAGTTATATGACCGTACATTGCATATTGTCAGGAGTTATACCATGGAATATTGTCGTCTTCATTATTCATGTTCCCTGCAACACTGGCTTCTTTAACAGCATGCCACACGTGCACACTAACCTAGAAATGGCCTTCAGCTGAACCTGAACACTTGGAATATTTTTGTACATTTTGTGTTTTGTAGCTGAGAGTTTCATGATACATGATGATGATACACTTTGTAGCTGAGAGTTTCATGATACATGATGATGATACACTTTGTAGCTGAGAGTTTCATGATACATGATGATGATACGCTTTGTAGCTGAGAGTTTCATGATACATGATGATGATACACTTTGTAGCTGAGAGTTTCATGATACATGATGATGATAAACTTTGTAGCTGAGAGTTTCATGATACATGATGATGATAAATGTTGTAGCTGAAAGTTTCATGATACATGATGATGATACACTTTGTAGCTGAGAGTTTCATGATACATGATGATGATAAACTTTGTAGCTGAGAGTTTCATGATACATGATGATGATGATACACTTTGTAGCTGAGACTTTCATGATACATGATGATGATACACTTTGTAGCTGAGAGTTTCATGATACATGATGATGATAAACTTTGTAGCTGAGAGTTTCATGATACATGATGATGATAAACGTTGTAGCTGAGTTTCATGATACATAATGATGATACACTTTGTAGCTGAGAGTTTCATGATACATGATGATGATAAACTTTGTAGCTGAGAGTTTCATGATACATGATGATGATGATAAACTTTGTAGCTGAGAGTTTCATGATACATGATGATGATAAACTTTGTAGCTGAGAGTTTCATGATACATGATGATGATAAACTTTGTAGCTGAGAGTTTCATGATACATGATGATGATAAACTTTGTTGCTGAGAGTTTCATGATATATGATGATAAACTTTGTAGCTGAGTTTCGTGATACATGATGATGATAAACGTTGTAGCTGAGAGTTTCATGATGCATGATGATGATAAACGTTGTAGCTGAGAGTATCATGATACATGATGATGATAAACGTTGTAGCTGAGAGTTTCATGATACATGGTGATGATAAACTTTGTTGCTGAGAGTTTCATGATACATGATGATGATGATGATAAACTTTGTTGCTGAGAGTGTCATGATACATGATGATGATAAACTTTGTAGCTGAGAGTTTCATGATACATGATGATGATAAACTTTGTTGCTGAGAGTGTCATGATACACGATGATGATAAACTTTGTTGCTGAGAGTGTCATGATACATGATGACGATAAACGTTGTAGCTGAGAGTTTCATGATACATGATGATGATAAACGTTGTAGCTGAGAGTTTCATGATACATGGTGATGATAAACTTTGTAGCTGAGAGTTTCATGATACATGATGATGATAAACTTTGTAGCTGAGAGTTTCATGATACATGATGATGATAAACTTTGTAGCTGAGAGTTTCATGATACATGATGATGATAAACGTTGTAGCTGAGAGTTTCATGATACATGATGATGATAAACTTTGTAGCTGAGAGTTTCATGATACATGATGATGATAAACTTTGTAGCTGAGAGTTTCATGATACATGGTGATGATAAACTTTGTTGCTGAGAGTTTCATGATACATGATGATGATAAACTTTGTTGCTGAGAGTGTCATGATACATGATGATGATAAACTTTGTAGCTGAGAGTTTCATGATACATGATGATGATAAACTTTGTTGCTGAGTGTCATGATACATGATGATGATAAACTTTGTTGCTGAGAGTGTCATGATACATGGTGATGATGAACTTTGTTGCTGAGAGTTTCATGATACATGATGATGATAAACTTTGTTGCTGAGAGTTTCATGATACATGGTGATGATAAACTTTGTTGCTGAGAGTGTCATGATGATGATGATGATAAACTTTGTTGCTGAGAGTTTCATGATACATGATGATGATACACTTTGTAGCTGAGAGTTTCATGATACATGATGATGATAAACTTTGTAACTGAGAGTTTCATGATACATGATGATGATAAACTTTGTTGCTGAGAGTTTCATGATACATGGTGATGATAAACTTTGTTGCTGAGAGTTTCATGATATATAATGATGATATACATTGTAGGAGAGAGTTTCATGATATATGAAGATAGGAATAGGAAATTTCAGTCTGATTTGTAACATATAAGACGATTGCTGAAGGTTCACTGTATGATTTCTTTGTGTCCAAATTTGGTTATCTACAAAATTACACAGGAGATAACTTTATCAAATTATTTCATAAAAATTCCTTGTTTGTTTTTGCTTATTATTATTATTATTATTATCATTATTATTATTATTATTATTATTATTATTATTATTATTATTATTTCTATTATTATTAGTGACATTTTTAGCTTTAATATTTTCTGTTACATTTTGGTATTCAGGCTCACCTGGACATACTAATCATACGAACATTACACATTGTTGATACTATGTCCGGTACACGAGATGGATTGATTGATGTATTTAAATTATATAATTCCGGGTCTTAGTACGATGGTAACCACGTACGTATCTTTGGCCGACTTAATTTATTACATTGCCACTATCACTGTTCTTCCTGCTACTTCACCTCTGCCATTACCCTCCTGCTACTGCTGTTATCTACTCTGCCACTATCAACAGCTTCCCCCTTTGCAAAAGCGCAAGTTACCACTCTACAGCAACCATCATCTGACCACTAGAACTCTCTCACTACCACTACCCACCATCACCACAACGCCATTACCTCCACACCACTACCACTACCCACCATCACCACAACGCCATTACCTCCACACCACTACCACTACCCACCATCACCACAACGACATTACCTCCACATTACTTCCACTACCCACCATCACCACAACGCCATTACCTCCACACCACTACCACTACCTACCATCACCACAACGCCATTACCTCCACACCACTACCACTACCCACCATCACCACAACGCCATTACCTCCACATTACTACCACTACCCACCATCACCACAACGCCATTACCTCCACACCACTACCACTACCCACCATCACCACAACGCCATTACCTCCACACCACTACCACTACCCACCATCACCACAACGCCATTACCTCCACATTACTACCACTACCCACCATCACCACAACGCCATTACCTCCACACCACTACCACTACCTACCATCACCACAACGCCATTACCTCCACACCACTACCACTACCCACCATCACCACAACGCCATTACCTCCACACCACTACCACTACCCACCATCACCACAACGACATTACCTCCACATTACTTCCACTACCCACCATCACCACAACGCCATTACCTCCACACCACTACCACTACCTACCATCACCACAACGCCATTACCTCCACACCACTACCACTACCCACCATCACCACAACGCCATTACCTCCACATTACTACCACTACCCACCATCACCACAACGCCATTACCTCCACACCACTACCACTACCCACCATCACCACAACGCCATTACCTCCACACCACTACCACTACCCACCATCACCACAACGCCATTACCTCCACATTACTACCACTACCCACCATCACCACAACGCCATTACCTCCACACCACTACCACTACCTACCATCACCACAACGCCATTACCTCCACACCACTACCACTACCCACCATCACCACAACGCCATTACCTCCACACCACTACCACTACCCACCATCACCTCAACGCCATTACCTCCACATTACTACCACTACCCACCATCACCACAACGCCATTACCTCCACACCACTACCACTACCTACCATCACCACAACGCCATTACCTCCACACCACTACCACTACCCACCATCACCACAACGCCATTACCTCCACATTACTACCACTACCCTACCATCACCACAACGCCATTACCTCCACACCACTACCACTACCCACCATCACCACAACGCCATTACCTCCACACCACTACCACTACCCACCATCACCACAACGCCATTACCTCCACATTACTACCACTACCTACCATCACCACAACGCCATTACCTCCACACCACTACCACTACCTACCATCACCACAACGCCATTACCTCCACACCACTACCACTACCCACCATCACCACAACGCCATTACCTCCACACCACTACCACTACCCACCATCACCACAACGCCATTACCTCCACATTACTACCACTACCCACCATCACCTCAACGCCATTACCTCCACACCACTACCACTACCTACCCTCACCACAACGCCATTACCTCCACACCACTACCACTACCTACCATCACCACAACGCCATTACCTCCACACCACTACCACTACCCACCATCACCACAACGCCATTACCTCCACACCACTACCACTACCTACCATCACCATAACGCCATTACCTCCACACCACTACCACTACCTACCATCACCATAACGCCATTACCTCCACACCACTACCACTACCCACCATCACCACAACGCCATTACCTCCACACCACTACCACTACCTACCATCACCACAACGCCATTACCTCCACATTACTACCACTACCTACCATCACCATAACGCCATTACCTCCACATCACTACCACTACCTACCATCACCATAACGCCATTACCTCCACACCACTACCACTACCTACCATCACCATAACGCCATTACCTCCACACCACTACCACTACCTACCATCACCATAACGCCATTACCTCCACACCACTACCACTACTAGGTTGTTGTTTCCGTGACTGGTGGTATGACCATACGTGAGCCACGCAGGTAGTTCATCATGGTTTGGTTGATATCAGCTGACTGGTTTGTCGTTGGTGTTGTATGAATGGCCGGACTTATAATGTAATTCTTTATTGCCTATGGTATTATATTCCGTTCATAAGAAAAGCATTAACGTACGTTTGATAATGATTATTATATCGTTGTGAGAACTGATTAGTAACAGATGAAGCCTCCCCCATGTACTATGATTTTCCTTGTTGTTATCTTGTGTTCTGAGGGAACCTCCCCCACAATACACGTGTTATCTGTCGTTGTATCTCTGGAAGTTGTTCTTCATTCAGCGGGGTTGTATCCAGGCTTTCAGTGTTGGGTTGTGAAGAACTGAGGTTATAAAATATTTCTTTGGTTTCGGTCTCTCGATGTGACACTTCACGTAACTGGTCATTTTGGCGAGGGTTGATTAGCTGATTGATCTATTATTGTGAAGGTTGTTTGATCTGGGAGGGTTAATCATTTGCCTGATGGTCTGTGGTGAAGATTGCGTCACATGATTGGTCTGTGGTGAAGATTGCGTCACATGATTGGTCTGTGGTGAAGATTGCGTCACATGATTGGTCTGTGGTGAAGATTGCGTCACATGATTGGTCTGTGGTGAAGATTGCGTCACATTATTGGTCTGTGGTGAAGATTGCGTCACATGATTGGTCTTAGTTGCGTCACGCAAGAGATATATCTGTTTGTCTTACTGTTATGGTCGTCGTATTTAAATGATGTGATGTTGTCCTCACATCAGCTGACATATGCATTGTTTTGCCTCTTCCAGCTGATGTTTGTTTACATAACTCGGGTCAGCTGATTAGGTGTGACGAGTCCCCCCCCCCCCTCCCCCCCTGCACGATAACCAGGAGCTGTGAGTAGCCTCATCCCCCTCCTCAACAGGTAGCCTTATCCCCCTCCTCAACAGGTAGCCTTATCCCCCTCCTCAACAGGTAGCCTTATCCCCCTCCTCAACAGGTAGCCTTATCCCCCTCCTCAACAGGTAGCCTTATCCCCCTCCTCAACAGGTAGCCTTATCCCCCTCCTCAACAGGTAGCCTTATCCCCCTCCTCAACAGGTAGCCTTATCCCCCTCCTCAACAGGTAGCCTCATCCCCCTCCTCAACAGGTAGCCTCATTCCCCTCCTCAACAGGTAGCCTCATCCCCCTCCTCAACAGGTAGCCTTATCCCCCTCCTCAACAGGTAGCCTTATCCCCCTCCTCAACAGGTAGCCTTATCCCCCTCCTCAACAGGTAGCCTCATCCCCCTCCTCAACAGGTAGCCTTATCCCCCTCCTCAACAGGTAGCCTCATCCCCCTCCTCAACAGGTAGCCTCATCCCCCTCCTCAACAAGTAGCTTCATCCCCCTCCTCAACAGGTAGCCTCATCCCCCTCCTCAACAGGTAGCCTCATCCCCCTCCTCAACAGGTAGCCTCATCCCCCTCCTCAACAGGTAGCTTCATCCCCCTCCTCAACTGGAGCTGTAAAAGGAATGGCAAGGTTGTCAGGTCGCAGACAGAAGTCATTTATACACGACCTA
>NC_092275.1:12017504-12037504 GCF_036320965.1 Panulirus ornatus | reverse complement strand
CCGTACCGTATGATGGAGGTACAGTGAGGGGTACAATATGCAGGCTGTACCGTACCGTATGAGGGAGGTACAGTGAGGGGTACAATATGCTGGGTGTACCGTACCGTATGAGGGAGGTACAGTGAGGGGTACAATATGCTGGGTGTACCGTACCGTATGAGGGAGGTACAGTGAGGGGTACAATATGCTGGGTGTACCGTACCGTATGAGGGAGATACAGTGAGGGGTACAATATGCTGGGTGTACCGTACCGTATGAGGGAGGTACAGTGAGGGGTACAATATGCTGGGTGTACCGTACCGTATGAGGGAGGCACAGTGAGGGGTACAATATGCTGGGTGTACCGTACCGTATGAGGGAGGTACAGTGAGGGGTACAATATGCTGGGTGTACCGTACCGTATGAGGGAGGTACAGTGAGGGATACCAGTGGGAGGGTCTACATGACGGTGTGAGAAGTTGGTCTTCACAACCACACAGAAATTGATGATCATGGTCCGAGGAGCTGGTCATGACTGTGTTATACGCTGTGTTAGGAGCTATATTGACCGTCTGGTCATACGTTTGTGTGCTGTGTTAGGAGCTATATTGACCGTCTGGTCATACGTTTGTGTGCTGTGTTAGGAGCTATATTGACCGTCTGGTCATACGTTTGTGATACATACTTTACTGTTTGAGAGTGTTGTGCACATATTCGTGTGCGTCTTGTGGTAGGTTTGGTTTATCAAGCCGTGGCTGCTGGTCATCATGAGGTGTTCCATCTTCCATGTTACTGTGGTATTCTGATATTCATTTTCCTCTTCTGTTTCCTCTTCCACCCGCTATCACTTTTGTCTCCGATATATTACTTCTGCCTCCCTGTTAAACATTTTTCCCTTCCCTGTTGTCCTGACCTTCACCTTGCTGTAACCCTGCTATCATCCCTTCTCCATGCTATCCTCCTGTCCATTACTTTTAGTATAGCCTCATCTCTTCAGCCTGCTATCATTCCCCTTCCGTCCCTTTGTCATCCGCCCCTTCAACCCTGCTATCCTCCTCCAACCCTGCAATCGTCCCCCTCCCACTAGCTATCATCCACTGCTATCCTCCCCTTCACTGCTATCCTCCCCTCCAACCTACTATCCTCCTCTCCCAGCCTGTTAGCCTCCTCCAACCTTGCTCTTCCACTTCCACCCCTCCCTTCTCCCCTGCCGCCTTGTTATTCTCCCCATTCCTCTCCTCGTCCCGCCACAAGACGGTGACCCGTCCCTCAGAAGGCCACCTCCCCTGCCACCACCACCAGAGCCTGGCCCTACTCCTTGTTCTCCCTCCACCACCTCCCCTGCACACCCCCCCCCCCCCCAACAATAACTACCCCACCTGTTTTCAGTCGTCCACGGTCGTAGACCCTTCATTACAACCTGGCACCCTGCAACGACTTCTCCCCAACGACCTGGTCACCAAGGAGTCTACCCTGAACGACCAAGGCTCCGCACGACTCCCCCTACGACATGCTGCCTCTTTTATGCCCGAACGACAGTTGGTCTATTATTTGTGGACGACTGCGTGACGACTAAATGATATCCAAACAATATTATAGTAGTGAAAACCTGACTCCTCCTCCCCAACCTGGAGACGACCTCCCTACGACTTACCCACGACCAAACCATGGCAGTGCGACCTCTTTCGGCTCCTAGTTTCAGACACGGTGGCCTACGGTCATACAGACTCACCTTATGTTGCGAGCGGCCGTGTCTGTACTTGCTCTCTCTCTCAGTGATCATCATCGTCTTGATATTGTCATCTTCCTCTCTTGATCTTCCTCTCTGGAACTTACACTTGGCACTAACCCATACCACTGACTGGCCACTCACTTTCAAGGGATGTGCTCTTAAGGTTTAGATAATTAGAGAAATCAGATGGTTTTACGCCCGAACGAGATTACACCGTGAGTGAAAAGTTACTTTGGGCAAGGATAGGTTAGGTTAGGTTAGGTTAGGTTAGGCAAGGTTAGGTTAGGTTAGGTTAGGTTAGGTTAGGCAAGGTAAGGTTAGGTTAGGTTAGGTTAGGTTAGGCGAGGTTAGGTTAGGTTAGGTTAGGCAAGGTTAGGTTAGGTCAGGTTAGGTTAGGCAAGGTTAGGTTAGGTTAGGTTAGGCAAGGTTAGGTTAGGCAAGGTTAGGTTAGGTTACGTTAGGCAAGGTTAGGTTAGGTTAGGTTAGGCAAGGTTAGGTTAGGTTACGTTAGGCAAGGATAGGTTAGGTTAGGCAAGGTTAGGTTAGGTTAGGTTAGGCAAGGTTAGGTTAGGTTAGGTTAGGCAAGGTTAGGTTAGGTTAGGTTAGGCAAGGTTAGGTTAGGCAAGGTTAGGTTAGGTTAGGCAAAGATAGGTTAGGTTAGGCAAGGTTAGGTTAGGTTAGGCAAGGTTAGGTTAGGCAAGGTTAGGTTAGGTTAGGCAAAGATAGGTTAGGTTAGGCAAGGTTAGGTTAGGCAAAGATAGGTTAGGTTAGGCAAGGTTAGGTTAGGTTAGGTTAGGCAAGGATAGGTTAGGTAAGGTTAGGTTAGGTTAGGTTAGGTTAGGTTAGGTTAGGTTAGGCAAGGTTAGGTTAGGCAAGGTTAGGTTAGGTTAGGCAAAGATAGGTTAGGTTAGGCAAGGTTAGGTTAGGTTAGGTTAGGCAAGGATAGGTTAGGTAAGGTTAGGTTAGGTTAGGTTAGGTTAGGTTAGGCAAGGTTAGGTTAGGTTAGGCAAAGATAGGTTAGGTTAGGCAAGGTTAGGTTAGGTTAGGTTAGGCAAGGATAGGTTAGGTAAGGTTAGGTTAGGTTAGGTTAGGTTAGGTTAGGTTAGGCAAGGTTAGGTTAGGTTAGGCAAAGATAGGTTAGGTTAGGCAAGGTTAGGTTAGGTTAGGTAAGGCAAGGATAGGTTAGGTTAGGTTAGGTTAGGTTCATCGTTTATGGACGAGTAGTACAGCTTCGTCAGGGCAGTTCTCACGTCAAAGTTCTTTCCTCACTACGGTATAGCCATGAAGGTAC
The DNA here is from genome assembly GCF_036320965.1 of Panulirus ornatus. Classification (NCBI taxonomy): domain Eukaryota; kingdom Metazoa; phylum Arthropoda; class Malacostraca; order Decapoda; family Palinuridae; genus Panulirus; species Panulirus ornatus. Next base: position 12,034,502 of record NC_092275.1, on the reverse strand, counting down.
GTGAGTCGTAGGGTTATATATTTAAGACGTTATATTCAATCCTTTGTGAAAATCAAACGTTTCCATTAATGGTTTACCACTCAGTCATTACTCTTGTTATGTTGAAAGTTTATAGTTTTCAACCTGTCCATAGTCACGTGTGCAGGGATTACATTTCCATACCAAGGGGAAGATTCATGGAACATTAGCTGTATCTCTCACATGGTTGCTATGACAGTCTGTTGACATGTTTCCTTCTTCACCATCCTAGTGCGTCTGCTTGCATCATCTTCAGTGCCACTTCTCTTGCATCATCTCTCCTCTTACTACTTCACATTATGATCCTATCTTGTCTTCATGTGTTTGCCACTTTGTCTTTTTTCTATTCTCTCCAAACCTCATTTCTCTAGACTAGCCATTAGTTAGGCACACAACAATATAACCTGGCCATAGTGGGGCCTCTGTTATATGTTCGTATCCTGTGTATAATAATATCCTTACACTTGACGACCTACAGGCCACTCCCTCCCTCTTCCCTCTCTACTCCCTCCATGTAGACCCCAGCCCCACTGCCTGCAGTCATCTTCTTCATATCATACACACGCCTGTGTTTCCCCTGCACACATACCATACCTATACTGCAGTACATGGGTTTCGCCTACCCCAGGGACATCTCTTGCCTCCTCCTCCTCCTCCTGTACCAGTGTGGTTGGGTAGCTGGTGACGGGCTAACAGGAGGAGGGTGCTGTGTGCTACAGCAACCCACTCAAGGTCGTCACCAACTGGTCTCGACCCTCACTGTTCACCCCCACACCATCGTCTGGTCATGCCACACCCATAACACTATAGGGGTCGCCTTTCAACCATGACACACAGAATGGTGGTCGTGCCTAACCCATGACACTGTATAGTGGAGTGTCGACTGGCTTTACTGTGATCACCCCATCTTGACCTTTATCACAACCTGCCTTTCACCTCCCTTGACCTGCACCACGACCTGGTCCTGCTTTCTGCCACAGCCTGCACCATGACCTCCATCAGGACCTGTACCAGGAGATGTTTGCCAGACCTGCAGCAGTGCTCTTCCCTCTACTGCCTGCACCTTCACCTGACCTGCTGCTTGGCAGTGTCCCTCTCATATGAAAAGTACTCTGTGTCAGGTCCGTTGTGACAACTTCACCCATGTATCTCACTACCTGAGGTAGTGACATTTCTGTACTGGACTTTATGGTTCATTAGTAGTTTATACATATAAATTTCAGTAAGTCTTCGATAACAAAATAATCTTATGTGTGTTATATTCATTTTCTTGTTGGCCTTAGCTTTGCCCTGCCTATGTTTATCTTGTCTCTATATTATCATTCGTCATTCACCCCAAGAGTCTCTCTGGAGCGGCCGGGTTTCTCCCTCACTACCTTGAAGCATCCACACCTCTGCTCTCATACGTGTCTTCTTATCTCTAGGGAAATTAACCTGCTCGCGTGCCCACATTCACCCACACCCTACCTCCACCCACACCTGCTTCTTCCTGTAATGCCCACCTTCACCCACACCCTACCTCCACCCACACCTGCTTCTTCCTGTAATGCCCACCTTCACCCACACCCTACCTCCACCCACACCTGCTTCTTCCTGTAATGCCCACCTTCACCCACACCCTACCTCCACCCACACCTGCTTCTTCCTGTAATGCCCACCTTCACCCACACCCTACCTCCACCCACACCTGCTTCTTCTTGTAATGCCCAACTTCACCTGAATCGCCTACCCAGCACCACCATGACCGTCCAGTGACAATCATAATGGAAGTCAGGTGTGTTTAAGTCTGGCAACGAGCGTATCATAAACTTATGTGGACAAGAAGGGAACTGTTTACAAATTTTATCAACAATAAAGCTATCCAGTTTGTATAGATCTTCACTAATATTAATGTTATAAATTCTTTGTGTATTCAATAATAGAACATTCAATGATAATTCTCGTGTTACAAGAGTCAGAGTTAATAATTGAGATGGCATTACTTCTGTCAGTACAATGATCATAATTTTCAACTTGTTTAAACAGGGCATTTGAGTCTTGTCCATTTCTTACAGTATGTTTATGTTGTTTAAGTCTAACAGAAATCTCCTTACCAGTCTGCCCAACATAAGCCTTATCACAATTTCTACATGGTACTCTATCTATGCATCCTGCAGAACTTTCTGGTGAACTTCTGATTAAGATATTCTTTATTGTATTGTCGTTGCTAAAGGCAATTTTAACATTAAAGAATTTAAGTAACATGAGAAGTAAAGTATACTTATTACTAAAAGGGAGAACTAAAAGATTCTTGGTGTCAAGGTCAGGTTTGGGCTCAACCCTACAAATGATTTCTTTGCTAACTTAAGGGACTTATCAATGAAAGATCTAGGGTACTTTAACTTAGATCCAATAGAATATATCTTCTCAAACTCATGATCAATAAACTCTGGACTGCAAATACGTAATGCCCTAAGGAACATAGACTGGAATGATGATAATTTAACTCTGTCACGTTGAGATGAGTAATAATGGATATATGAGCATACATTGGTGGGTTTTCTGTATAAGTTAAACTTAAACTTGTTTCCTTGTCTGTGGATCATGCAATCTAAAAATGGTAACTTATCATTGTTTTTAATTTATACAGTAAAATTGATGGAAGGTACTAAATTGTTAAGTAAAGGGAGAAATGTCTGTACATTCTCATTTGTTGGCGAAACACAAAGAACATATCTACACAACTAAACCAAATTGCATTAAAGGCTAAGATATTCTTTAGTAATTTTGTTTCAAAGAATTTCATGTAAAGATTACTTAATGCAGGTGAAAGAGGATGACCCACTGCCATACCAAATTTTTGAGCAGAATGTTTTTCATTAAACTGAAATACAGTCTTGTATACAGAATATCATCGATTCAATAAAAACAGACTTTGAAACGCGTAGATTAATATTTTTCAAGACGTCATTTACATATTCTAAGAGGCTGATCCACATCCTCTGTCCTGACCTGGGCTGACCCACATCCTCCCTGTCCTGACCTGGGCTGACCCACATCCTCTGTCCTGACCTGGGCTGACCCACATCCTCCCTGTCCCGACCTGGGCTGACCCACATCCTCCCTGTCCTGACCTGGGCTGACCCGCATCCTCCATGTCTTGACCTGGGTTGACCCAGGTTGCCTGACCCAGCTGGACCAGTTTTCCTACACTGTGATATATGATAACTTAATTTGTGTTTGTCGTGACTTAGTATGGCACGGTCTGTCTTCCTCCCTCCCGTTGAGGATTCAATATGTTTTCTATCGTGACTTTGAATAAGCATTGATGCCTGTCATGACCACGACTGACAGTGGGTCCAGCGGTTTGCTTCCATCTTACACCTCAGATGACCCAGCTACACTACGTGCTGATCTTACACCTCAGATGACCCAGCTACACTACGTGCTGATCTTACACCTCAGATGACCCAGCTACACTACGTGCTGATCTTACACCTCAGATGACCCAGCTACACTACGTGCTGATCTTACACCTCAGATGACCCAGCTACACTACGTGCTGATCTTACACCTCAGATGACCCAGCTACACTACGTGCTGATCTTACACCTCAGATGACCCAGCTACACTACGTGCTGATCTTAGCCACCCAAGTTTAACCCCGTCCTTACACTGCTCTGTCATCTGGTTGAAAGACAAGATCTAACCATACTGTTGGCGAGTATCTTACTAATCAAGCCATTTTCTTCAATATACTTTTTTCCTCTAACTCCACCTTGAGCAATCTGACATTTCCTCACCTCTTACTAGTCCTGTGCTGTTCCTTTTCATGCTATTCTAAAAGTACCACTTCTTCCTCAGTCCACAAGGAAGGCATGTGGACCAGATGGTATGCTTCCTCGTGTATACAGCTCAACTTGAACACTAGTACTTGCTCGTGTGTTTCGCTTTATTCTTGAAAACATAACTTTCCCTCTGGTACAGTGCTATGTCCTTCGCTCTTCCTTCCTTTTTATCAACACTATCTTTTGCGCAACAAATAACCCAATTCGCTCCTACGCTAAGCACACGGCGCTGCATTCTCCAACTTCTTTCCATTCAGTACTATGTTATCTTGCTATGTTGTCTTGTATCGCCGTACACGATTTCCCTTCTAGCGGGAGAGACGTAAACTTCGTGAATTTATCGTCTGTAAAACGTAGTTTCGTCGTGTGGTAATCTAAAACTGTCCATAATTTTTCCGTCTCCTTTAATGATTATATAATTCCATCACTCAACATCGTGAACACTTTATCAAGTGTAACCAATGTTGGAAGCTCCACATTGCCCTGATAACACTATTTATGGCAGTGGAAATTGTTTTCACCGACCCAAGATTATTGTATTGTAAACATCACATTATGCAACACAGTTGACTTGTCCTACATCTAGATAAGAAGGTTTTATATACACACTTACCTGACACACTCGAGTATAAAGCAGTTTGACTTATCAACCCCTCACATATAACCTCAAAACTCGTCCCACTTGCCATATGATGGACTGTTGGCTCTCTCTCTCTCTCTCTCTCTCTCTCTCTCTCTCTCTCTCTCTCTCTCTCTCTCTCTCTCTCTCTCTCTCTCGTTAAGACATCGGCTTCTGCTACCGAACACTTGTGTGCCCCTACCATGACCTACATGAGGATGTGATGTTTGTTTCATTCTTACGCCGCTAAACTCCTGCTTTTCCTAATAGAAACGACCTGACCTTTTCTGAAAAGTAAGTTCCCCTCGTAACGACTCTTCCATTCTTCATCTTCTCTTTCCATCTAGATTACTGTAAAAAAAAAAAAAATTGTGTTTACTGAAGATCGAATTAAATTGGAATTTTTATTCGTGAATACACCCCCCCCCCCCATTATCAGTGTAGATAAACAGAAGTGAAAAAGAAAATGAGAAGTTATTGTACCTCTGTTTCTGACCATTCTGTTATGGTACCTCTGTCAGGTTGTGCCTCCTTCATACTTTCATGATCTATAAACAAAGTTTATAATTTGCACCGCTGCTGACCTGGGTCCGTGACCCCTCGCTCCTCTGTGCTAGTTTTCCCCGTCATAATGACTTCTGGTTGACCTGGGTGGGGTGACCTGACCCGTGAGAGGGGTGACGAATAGTTTGTAATGATGGGAGGAAGGAGGTATATAGAAGGATGGGAGCCGTGTAGGGGAGGGAAGGGAACTGAAGTGGGAAAGTACATGGGAGGAACGAAAGTATATGGGAGGAACGAAAGTACATGTGAGGAACGAAAGTACATGGGAGGAACGAAAGTACATGGGAGGAACGAAAGTACATGGGAGGAACGAAAGTACATGGGAGGAACGAAAGTACAGAGTCGTTTATCTTGGTGGGGAACAATAAAATATGTTACTGCATTACTGATGTATGAAGACAGGACTCATCCAACACTCCCTCCGGCATATAGATGGAGACAGGACTCATCCAACACTCCCTCCGGCATATAGATGGAGACAGGAGAGGTGAGGGGAAGGAGTGAGGAAAGTGGGAGGGAGGAGCTGGAGTTAAGATGGTGGTGTTGGTCCAGGTTGACAGCCTCAGCAAGGCCAGCCAGCCAGTACAGCAGACACCTAACCTGTCCCTCTCTCCCTCCCTCCTTCCCTCCACCCTTCCCTCCACCCCCCTTACCTCCTCCCTCTCTCCCTCCCTCCTTCCCTCCACCCCCCTTACCTCCTCCCTCTCTCCCTCCCTCCTTCCCTCCACCACCCTGACCTCCTCCCTCCTACCCCTTGACCTTTTAGCAACATGACCTACCTTCCCTCCTTCATCTCCCTCCGCTGTTTACTCACATCCGTCTTTCCTTCCCTCCCTCTGTTCTGCGACCTGCTGCTGCTTGACCCGTGACCTGCCTGGCCTGATGCTGGGACCTGTAACACGTGACCTGCCTGGCCTGCTGCTTCTTGTAACTCGTCATCTCCCGACCTCTTTCATGGCCCTGCTGAACCTGCCCTGCTTCTCCTTCCTCAACTCTGTAACCATTTTCATCATGGTCTGCTTTCTCTTGTTCCTCCCTCTGTGTGAGCTTTCCTCACCCTCTCCTCTCCTCTGCCAGCAGGGTATTACCGTCAGCTGGTACTGTTATGGCCACCACCCCAGTAAACGCCTCCTCCGCCAGGAAATATATTAAGGTAAAAAACGTTCGTCCGTTTAGTTATTATGGTGTTGTCCAATGATGGCGCAGCCAACGTAACCCTCAGTGATATTAAATATTTTCACTTATTATCGTGCTCGTTCCTTGAGTGTGCCTGCTCTCACACAACCATCAGTAAGTGGTTATCATTCCATCATACGTAATAACTTAAGATGATAACAACTTGTAATTCGTTTTCGCTCATATGGATATAAAGGTATGATTGTCTATGTTCTTCTTTCCTTCACTCTCGTCATCTCCCCAACACACACCGCAGCGACCCAGCATTTTATCCCAATCCTTCCTGGAATCATTGTAAACATCATTGTTGTCAGTTTACACTCATGGTGGTAGTGAACATGCGTGATTGACCATAGCCAACCTCCCTCCCTCCCACAATACCCCAGCCAGGGAAATATTTAGCAACGTTACACATGCGTCCTCACTTATGTATACTTATATGCTCGCTTTATATGACAAAAAATTGTTAGAACATTTAGACGTTTTTCACATACATCAAAAGATTTCAGAACTTCCTAAAGGTCTTATGTACCATACCGTTTTTAAATCCGTAAATTCTGTACATAATTTCTTATTTTCTTAGAACTTTATATTGTTTTGGTCTTCGTGGGAAGATTTTGTGTCCAATCTGTGTTTTCATCATAAATCTTCCTTAATTGCCATCTATATTGTAATGCCCCGTCACACGACCTAACCATACATACACATGTACCGTGGCAACATTCCGTTGTAACATTATGATGGTTCATAATGCCTTTAACCTCATAAGTGACGTCACCACATATACTTTACCGTTCATTATCACACTCACTCACTCAGGTGTCCATCTCATGTATTGCTACTTTTCACACGTCTTTTCACATGTCTCCTTCCCCACAATTAGTCCGTCTTTTCGTACACGTTTCTGACACTTAACAGGTACGTCATCCTGGGTTCACTCTCCCACAATTGCTGACTGGATCTTGGCTTTTGATAGACATTTTCTTTGGACCTTTATGATGGCAGTTGCACAATATGTTGTCTTCCTTGTGTTCGGTCATCATTTCTCTGATGTTTCACTCCATTCGAGCCTATGCATTATCTCTTCTTACATAATTAACTATTACTCTTTTCCCTCCACATATCACTAGGTTTTTTGAAAGAGTACACCTTCTTCCATGTTCTTTATGACCATCTTCCTCACAGCATCTACCAGAGTCTTACTAACACAACACTTACATCGCCCCGCCCCGCCCGCTCTCGCCACATAGCCTCTTCCTGTACCCAGGACGCTCGACCAGTCATTACCATGTGAGACTTGATGATGATGATGATGATGATGATGATGATGGTGATGATGGTGATGATGATGATGATGATGATGGTGATGATGATGATGATGATGATGATGATGATGGTGATGATGATGATGATGATGATGATGATGGTGATGATGATGATGATGATGATGGTGATGATGGTGATGATGATGATGATGGTGATGATGGTGATGATGATGATGATGATGATGATGGTGATGATGGTGATGATGATGATGATGATGATGGTGATGATGATGATGATGATGATGATGATGGTGATGATGATGATGATGATGATGATGGTGATGATGATGATGATGATGATGATGGTGATGATGATGATGATGATGATGGTGATGATGGTGATGATGATGATGATGATGATGATGATGATGATGGTGATGATGATGATGATGATGGTGATGATGGTGATGATGATGATGATGGTGATGATGATGATGATGATGATGATGGTGATGATGGTGATGATGATGATGATGATGGTGATGATGATGATGATGATGATGGTGATGATGGTGATGATGGTGATGATGATGGTGATGATGATGATGATGGTGATGATGGTGATGATGATGATGATGATGATGGTGATGATGATGATGATGATGATGGTGATGATGGTGATGATGATGGTGATGGTGATGATGATGATGATGATGATGATGATGGTGATGATGATGGTGATGATGATGGTGATGATGATGATGATGATGATGATGATGATGATGATGATGATGGTGATGATGATGATGATGATGGTGATGATGATGATGATGATGATGATGATGATGATGATGATGATGATGATGGTGATGATGATGATGATGATGATGATGATGGTGATGATGATGATGATGATGATGTGATGATGATGATGGTGATGATGATGATGATGATGATGATGATGGTGATGATGATGATGATGATGGTGATGATGATGATGATGATGGTGATGATGATGATGATGATGATGATGATGATGGTGATGATGATGATGATGATGATGATGATGATGATGATGATGATGATGATGATGATGATGGTGATGATGATGATGATGATGATGATGATGATGATGATGATGATGATGATGATGATGGTGATGATGATGATGATGATGATGGTGATGATGATGATGATGGTGATGATGATGATGATGATGATGATGGTGATGATGATGATGATGATGGTGATGATGATGATGATGATGATGATGATGATGATGATGGTGATGATGATGGTGATGATGATGATGATGGTGATGATGATGATGATGATGATGGTGATGATGATGATGATGATGGTGATGATGATGATGATGATGGTGATGATGATGATGATGATGGTGATGATGGTGATGATGATGATGGTGATGATGATGATGATGATGATGATGATGATGGTGATGATGATGATGATGATGATGATGATGATGATGATGGTGATGATGATGATGATGATGATGATGATGGTGATGATGATGATGGTGATGATGATGATGATGATGATGATGATGATGATGATGGTGATGATGATGGTGATGATGGTGATGATGATGATGATGATGATGATGATGATGATGATGATGATGATGATGATGATGATGGTGATGATGATGGTGATGATGATGATGATGATGATGGTGATGATGATGATGATGATGATGATGGTGATGGTGATGATGATGATGATGATGGTGATGATGATGATGGTGATGATGATGATGATGATGATGATGATGATGATGATGGTGATGATGATGATGATGATGATGGTGATGATGATGATGATGATGATGATGGTGATGGTGATGATGATGATGATGGTGATGATGATGATGATGATGATGATGATGATGGTGATGATGATGATGATGATGATGATGGTGATGGTGATGATGATGATGATGGTGATGATGATGATGATGATGATGATGATGATGGTGATGATGATGGTGATGATGGTGATGATGATTGATGGTAATGATTTTGCTTTACTTGGTAACCAGAAAAAAATAGACCAGATGGACGCAGACACAGACACAAGGACCGACCGTCGACACACCAGTGACACAGTACGTAGTCATACAGGAATGTATGGCTACATGATATACATTTTGGTTGTGCAGATGTATGTATGTATGTGTGTGTGTGTGTGTGTGTGTGTGGGTGTGTGTATACTGCCGGGGACGTAAAGAGATATGAATATGGAAGTTAGAATAAACAGAGAGAGAGAGAGAGAGAGAGAGAGAGAGAGAGAGAGAGAGAGAGAGAGAGAGAGAGAGAGAGGACCCATTGTGGTCATATAAGGTAGGGACACAATCAGTGTTTAGTAATGTGGTTTATGAAGCTCGTCCTTAAGATGGAGACTGCCTTGCTCTCCTCGTACCTCAAGTCTTCCTGCAGGATGACCAAGAACATTGGTGGTTGAGATGACAGAATGAGTCGTTGTCAGTGTAGAGCAGATGTCATGTTTGGTTATCTTTACTTGGTGACTGTTGTCACAAGTGTGGCGGATCTGTTACACAGCTGACACTCCGCCACACTGGAGAAAGTATTCATGTGATGCATCAGTGGTTGTTCCTTATATTCATGTGATGCATCAGTGGTTGTTCCTTATATTCATGTGATGCATCAGTGGTTGTTCCTTATATTCATGTGATGCACCAGTGGTTGTTCCTTATATTCATGTGATGCATCAGTGGTTGTTCCTTATATTCATGTGATGCATCAGTGGTTGTTCCATATATTCATGTGATGCATCAGTGGTTGTTCCTTATATTCATGTGATGCATCAGTGGTTGTTCCTTATATTCATGTGATGCATCAGTGGTTGTTCCTTATATTCATGTGATGCATCAGTGGTTGTTCCATATATTCATGTGATGCACCAGTGGTTGTTCCATATATTCATGTGATGCATCAGTGGTTGTTCCTTATATTCGTCCTGGGAAGGAAAACTGCCTTCATGTACCAAACTCCCCACCACCCAGGAAGGCTGGCTCTCGCTCATCGCCACTGTTCCTACTTGTTTGCTGTACACTAACTAAAGTTGTTTGCTGTACACTAACTAAAGTTGTTTGCTGTGGTCATTTGTTGTCAATGGCAGTTTAGGAAAGTTTGTGGTAGTTTATATATATGACAGGAAGGGTCGTGTGTGGTAGTTTATATATATGACAGGTAGGGTCGTGTGTGGTAGTTTATATATATGACAGGTAGGGTCGTGTGTGGTAGTTTATATATATGACAGGTAGGGTCGTGTGTGGTAGTTTATATATATGACAGGTAGGGTCGTGTGTGGTAGTTTATATATATGACAGGTAGGGTCGTGTGTGGTAGTTTATATATATGACAGGTAGGGTCGTGTGTGGTAGTTTATATATATGACAGGTAGGGTCGTGTGTGGTAGTTTATATATATGACAGGTAGGGTCGTGTGTGGTAGTTTATATATATGACAGGTAGGGTCGTGTGTGGTAGTTTATATATATGACAGGTAGGGTCGTGTGTGGTAGTTTATATATATGACAGGTAGGGTCGTGTGTGGTAGTTTATATATATGACAGGTAGGGTCGTGTGTGGTAGTTTATATATATGACAGGTAGGGTCGTGTGTGGTAGTTTATATATATGACAGGTAGGGTCGTGTGTGGTAGTTTAAAGGTTATCTCTGGGGGAGTTTATGCAGGTGAAGTCAAAATGCTTTTTCATTCCGTTTCAGGTCAAGGTATTAGATGAAACTTGAGTTCGTACACTGGTGTGTCGTAAATAGAACTTGAAACATGGTTGTGCTGAATGCCTGATGTTACTAACTCTGCCCCAGTAATGTTTCTTAACTCCACATATATCGAAGCGAAAGTCAATATATTTCTTTGAACAGTGATGGAATCCCTGTGGTCGGCTGTGGCCATAGATTTAGTGATAAGATGTAACATGCATTACCTTCCACCTTCTCCATGCTAAAGCGACAACGATTTGCTTGAAATTAAAATGGTTTAAGACGAGGATTTTTGTGTTTGTAATGTGGTGGTTATACCGAGACATATGATCTGTGTCATGCATGACCCATGAAAGCTGGGTCGTCCGATATGCACGTCATCTACCCGTGTTAAGTGTAATAGTTTACTGTGTGCAAAGTGTAGTAATGGACGAGTCTCGAGGTCAGCCCACAGGCAATCCAGCTGCTCATCCACTGTAGTACTCATTGATATTGCATGATTACAAACACATGAAGTATAGCAATGTTTGAGACTCGATATACATAGAACATTCAGAGGCGTTACTTAGTATTAAAGTCTTTCCTTCAAAATACAAAAATGATTAAAAAAAAACACTGTATTCGCTGGTGGTACTGTAGCCATAAACATTAAAACAGGTAAACAATTTTTATTCTGTGGTTTACGAATAACTACAGAGCATGTTGATGGTTCTCAAATATAATAGGTTTACTCACACTTCCAGCTGTAATGATGCAGTAATAGGTTTACTCTAAGGCAGCCTCGGGAATGTTGGGTTAAACCTTTGCGTTACGTTCACTGCAGCAAAAACTAATATAAAGTTCTCACTGATGACGTTAACAGTGACATCACAGGCGACAGTGCTCAGGTTCTGCTGGTTTGGACGTTATATTATTGGCTTGGTTTTATCTTGGTTAGCACAACATATACAACCTTGCATCTCACTCACACCCTTGTTCGCATCTTACTCTTTTTCTCAATAGATTTCTTGTGATCTTTCCTTAGTGGCACATCTCTCACAACATACTTTCACTTCCCTCTCCAGTCATCCTTCCTCCTCACCTCACACAGGATGAGCCATTCTCAAGGATCTGCTCTTATTTAATGAACTTTTCCCATAGTTTTGTCTCAGCAGTTGGGTATAAGGTATTAATTATTGGACATGATACTTTCTTATGGTCCCCTTGTGTTGGCCTATATTCTATCTGTTCCCAGTATTTATTCAATGACCATTTCAAGTCTTCATTGTTGACCTCGGTTGATTCACTCATTCTATTTCTGTTTTAATTAGAAAGATTCACTTATATGTAAGTGGCAATACTGTTCTTATGGTTTCCTCCAGCACATGAGCAGTGTCTGTCATGAAGATTAAACGTTTAATTAAATTGTAATGACGCTTATTGTTTCCTATATTTACTTACACTACTTGTATGTTTGACACAAACATTGCTAACAACCACTTGATAATTTCTCATTAACAAGTGTGACAGTATGTTGGAACTCTCATTTACGGACTTCCAAAATGATATTTGCCTATTATTATTATTATTATTATTATTATTATTATTATTATTATTATTATTATTATTACTATTATTGTTGTTGTTGTTGTTATTATCATTAGAGACGTCATAAGTTGTTTGTGATCGTAGTAGTTATGGAGGTTGTTTTGAGCTCCAGGTTCATGATAATCACACTTCATATGAGATCACTTACTGGTGGCGGCCCAGGGTGATGGTGGCGGCTCAGGGTGATGATGGCGGCCCAGGGTGATGGTGGCGGCCCAGGGTGATGGTGGCGGCCCAGGGTGATGGTGGCGGCCCAGGGTGATGGTGGCGGCCCAGGGTGATGGTGGCGGCCCAGGGTGATGATGGCGGCCCAGGGTGATGGTGGCGGCCCAGGGTGATGGTGGCGGCCCAGGGTGATGGTGGCGGCCCAGGGTGATGGTGGCGGCCCAGGGTGATGATGGCGGCCCAGGGTGATGGTGGCGGCCCAGGGTGATGGTGGCGGCCCAGGGTGATGATGGCGGCCCAGGGTGATGGTGGCGGCCCAGGGTGATGATGGCGGCCCAGGGTGATGGTGGCGGCCCAGGGTGATGGTGGCGGCCCAGGGTGATGATGGCGGCCCAGGGTGATGGTGGCGGCTCAGGGTGATGATGGCGGCCCAGGGTGATGATGGCGGCCCAGGGTGATGATGGCGGCCCAGGGTGATGATGACGGCCCAGGGTGATGATGACGGCCCAGGGTGATGATGACGGCCCAGGGTGATGATGGCGGCCCAGGGTGATGGTGGCGGCCCAGGGTGATGATGACGGCCCAGGGTGATGGTGGCGGCCCAGGGTGATGATGGCGGCCCAGGGTGATGGTGGCGGCCCAGGGTGATGGTGGCGGCCCAGGGTGATGGTGGCGGCCCAGGGTGATGGTGGCGGCCCAGGGTGATGATGGCGGCCCAGGGTGATGGTGGCGGCCCAGGGTGATGATGACGGCCCAGGGTGATGATGGCGGCCCAGGGTGATGATGGCGGCCCAGGGTGATGGTGGCGGCCCAGGGTGATGGTGGCGGCCCAGGGTGATGGTGGCGGCCCAGGGTGATGATGGCGGCCCAGGGTGATGATGGCGGCCCAGGGTGATGGTGGCGGCCCAGGGTGATGGTGGCGGCCCAGGGTGATGGTGGCGGCCCAGGGTGATGGTGGCGGCCCAGGGTGATGATGGCGGCCCAGGGTGATGATGGCGGCCCAGGGTGATGATGGCGGCCCAGGGTGATGGTGGCGGCCCAGGGTGATGATGGCGGCCCAGGGTGATGATGGCGGCCCAGGGTGATGGTGGCGGCCCAGGGTGATGGTGGCGGCCCAGGGTGATGATGGCGGCCCAGGGTGATGATGGCGGCCCAGGGTGATGATGGCGGCCCAGGGTGATGATGGCGGCCCAGGGTGATGATGGCGGCCCAGGGTGATGGTGGCGGCCCAGGGTGATGATGGCGGCCCAGGGTGATGGATGGCGGCCCAGGGTGATGGTGGCGGCCCAGGGTGATGGTGGCGGCCCAGGGTGATGGTGGCGGCCCAGGGTGATGATGGCGGCCCAGGGTGATGGATGGCGGCCCAGGGTGATGGTGGCGGCCCAGGGTGATGGTGGCGGCCCAGGGTGATGGTGGCGGCCCAGGGTGATGATGGCGGCCCAGGGTGATGATGGCGGCCCAGGGTGATGGTGGCGGCCCAGGGTGATGATGGCGGCCCAGGGTGATGATGGCGGCCCAGGGTGATGGTGGCGGCCCAGGGTGATGGTGGCGGCCCAGGGTGATGATGGCGGCCCAGGGTGATGATGGCGGCCCAGGGTGATGGTGGCGGCCCAGGGTGATGGTGGCGGCCCAGGGTGATGGTGGCGGCCCAGGGTGATGGTGGCGGCCCAGGGTGATGGTGGCGGCCCAGGGTGATGGTGGCGGCCCAGGGTGATGATGGCGGCCCAGGGTGATGGTGGCGGCCCAGGGTGATGATGACGGCCCAGGGTGATGATGGCGGCCCAGGGTGATGATGGCGGCCCAGGGGTGGGCATGATGGTGGCGGCCCAGGGTGATGGTGGCGGCCCAGGGTGATGATGGCGGCCCAGGGTGATGATGGCGGCCCAGGGTGATGGGGCGGCCAGGGTGATGTGGCGGCCCAGGTGATGTGGCGGCCCAGGGTGATGTGGCGGCCCAGGGTGATTGGCCAGTGATGGTGCGGCCCAGGGTGATGTGGCGGCCGGGTGATGTGGCGGCCCAGGGTGATGATGACGGCCCAGGGTGATGATGGCGGCCAGGGTGATGGTGGCGGCCCAGGGTGATGGTGGCGGCCAGGTGATGGTGGCGGCCCAGGGTGATGGTGGCGGCCAGGGTGATGGTGGCGGCCCAGGGTGATGGTGGCGGCCCAGGGTGATGTGGCGGCCCAGGGTGATGTGGCGGCCAGGGTGATGTGGCGGCCCAGGGTGATGGTGGCGGCCCAGGGTGAGGGTGGCGGCCAGGGTGATGGTGTGCGGCCCAGGGTGATGTGCGGCCAGGTGATGATGGGGCCAGGGTGATGGTGGGCAGGGTGTGGTGGGGCCTAGTGTGGATGGTGGCGGCCAGGGTTTGATGGTGGCGGCCAGTATGTGGGGTTGTGTGGCGGCAGGGTGTGTGGGGGCCCAGGGTGGATGGTGCGGCCATGGTGATGATGGTCGTTTGTCCTACTTGGATGTGTGCATGTGATGGTTGTCGTTGCCAGGGTGTTTGTGTGGTGCCATGGTTGTGTGTGGTCCTAGTGGTGTTGTGTGTGTGTGAGTGGTGTGTGGAGGGTGTGGTGGCGGTGGGGTGTGTGTGTGTGAGGTGGTGTGTGTGTGTGTGGTGTGTGTGGTGTGCTGGTGTGTGGTGTGCAGTGTGTGGTGTGTGTGTTGGTGTGTGGGTGTTGTGTGCTGATGTGGTGTTGTTGTTGTGTGTGTGTGTGTGTGTGTGGTGTGTGTGTGTGTGGTGTGTGTTTTGTGTGTGTTTGTGTGTGGTGTGTGTGTGTGTAGTGTGGTGTGTGTGTGTGGTTGTGTGTGGTGTGTGTGTTGGTGTGTGTGTGTTGTTGTTGGGTGTGTGTGGTTGTGTGTGATGTGTGTGTGTGTGTGTGTGTGTGTGTGTGTGTGTGTGTGTGTGTGTGTGTGTGTGTGTGTGTGTGTGTGTGTGTGTGTGTGTGTGTGTGTGTGTGTGTGTGTGTGTGTGTGTGTGTGTGTGTGTGTGTGTGTGTGTGTGTGTGTGTGTGGTGTATGTGTGTGTGTGTGTGTGTGTGTGTGTGTGTGTGTGTGTGTGTGTGTGTGTGTGTGTGTGTGTGTGTGTGTGTGTGTGTGTGTGTGTGTGTGTGTGTGTGTGTGGTGTATGTGTGTGTGTGTGTGTGTGTGTGTGTGTGTGTGTGTGTGTGTGTGTGTGTGTGTGTGTGTGTGTGTGTGTGTGTGTGTGTGTGTGTGTGTGTGTGTGTGTGTGTGTGTGTGTGTGTGTGTGTGTGGTGTATGTGTGTGTGTGTGTGTGTGTGTGTGTGTGTGTGTGTGTGTGTGTGTGTGTGTGTGTGTGTGTGTGTGTGTGTGTGTGTGTGTGTGTGTGTGTGTGGTGTGTGTGTGTGTGTGTGTGTGTGTGTGTGTGTGTGTGTGTGTGTGTGTGTGTGTGTGTGTGTGTGTGTGTGTGTGTGTGTGTGTGTGTGTGTGTGTGTGTGTGTGTGTGTGTGTGTGTGTGTGTGTGTGTGTGTGTGTGTGTGTGTGTGTGTGTGTGTGTGTGTGTGTGTGTGTGTGTGTGTGTGTGTGTGTATGTGTGTGTGTGTGTGTGGTGTATGTGTGTGTGTGTGTGTGTGTGTGTGTGTGTGTGTGTGTGTGTGTGTGTGTGTGTGTGTGTGTGTGTGTGTGGTGTATGTGTGTGTGTGTGTGTGTGTGTGTGTGTGTGTGTGTGTGTGTGTGTGTGTGTGTGTGTGTGTGTGTGTGTGTGTGTGTGTGTGTGTGTGTGGTGTATGTGTGTGTGTGTGGTGTATGTGTGTGTGTGTGTGTGTGTGTGTGTGTGTGTGTGTGTGTGTGTGTGTGTGTGTGTGTGTGTGTGTGTGTGTGTGTGTGTGTGTGTGTGTGTGTGTGTGGTGTGTGTGTGTGTGTGTGTGTGTGTGTGTGTGTGTGTGTGTGTGTGTGTGTGTGTGTGTGTGTGTGTGTGTGTGGTGTATGTGTGTGTGTGTGTGTGTGTGTGTGTGTGTGTGTGTGTGTGTGTGTGTGTGTGTGTGTG